>NW_027411977.1:15791806-16051806 GCF_047663935.1 Musca autumnalis | reverse complement strand
GGAAGTAACTTAAGTAGGCGGGGTAAGTTGCGCCCATTTCTAGTTGTTTTTTTTTTTTCAAAATATTCGAGTCAAGATATCTTGGAATCCTTGCATTTTAGATGTATAGCATCTTTGGCAACATTACTGAGCAGGAATATTTTTGTTAAAAATTAACCCTCGTGCGGTTCATCAAAGGGGTTTTTTCCTTTTTCCGAAAATCATTAAAAAACTCCTTTAAAACGTGATCATATCAAATTCAAATATAATACAAAATTTTTCGTCACAAAATTTAACTATATGTCTCAGAATCAGCGTACGTAAAAATACTTTAAATAACATTTCCAGTCGTTTCGTTTCGTATTTTCCATAGAAACAATGCAGAACGAAACATAACCCACGCTGGCGGAGTTCGCTGTTTAGTTTCGTTTTGTTTACATTCGTGAGTGCGAACACAACGATTAGCGAAAAGTACTAAATAGTACTAAACACATGTGAATAAATCAAAAACGTTTGGTGGTTAATAAAATATTCACTGTGGTATATTGATGTCAGTTTATAGGGTTGTTATGCAATCACATGTGTGTGTGTGTGCCTGTGTGTGTCATTGACCATAACGCACGGCAAATGTTTGCCAAAAAACTTTTTGTTTCGGTGGTAAATGAAACAACTCGGCAAAGCATAGCCGAAGTACATTTGAGCAATCGTACGGTTTTCATCTTTTTACATTAAAAAGTTTGTGGTTTTGTTTTGGTTGTGAGAATGAAACGATTCAGAGAAGCTGAAAAGTTTGTGGCGTTGTGTGATTGGTACGGGAATCGTTTTGTTTGTTTACATTCATTGCTCAGAATACACAAACAGCCTGTTCATGTATGTCGCACGAAAACCCGTACGAAAGAAAAGTAGTCACTCACTTGCGCCTAAAAAGGCGTTCATGTATTTCGCAAACTATCGTGCGACTGCCGTTACGTATCCTATGCGAAATACTACTAATGTGAATGTACATTTGTACAACTATGTTCCTTAAATGAGAGCAAATGAGAAATAAAAACAAAATCCACATATACATACATACAATTATTGAAATGTATGTGATTTGTTTTGTTTGAGAAAATAAAATGTGTCAGTATTTTGAATTATTTTATTCAATTTATTTCTTCAAAATAATGAATGAAACCGCCCTTAAATCGTGTCTATAACATTTTTATCTTGTTTCAAGAATGTGTTGCATAAATTTGTTTTAAGATTTTCGGTGTTATTCGCGAGTTTACATTCTACTCAACAGCTACAAAGCAAGTGAGTGGTTTTGACATTCTCTTTCTATAAAACCCAAAAAACACATAAACTCAAATTTACATGGAAAAGTGTGCGTTTATGTGTTATTTCGTATGGCTTGTCGGTCGCATAGATTTTCGTTTCGAAGGTGTTTACATGAACAGAAAATGATTTTTTCTACTACCGAAGCGCAAGTAACCTTTCAGTGGACATACATGAACAGGCTATAAGTCTATAAATCGTATCTAATCGCCAGGAATCTCTAAAAATGAAAAACACGTCTTAGAGTTAAAGTCGAACTTCATCTGAATTTATTCAAAATTGTCCCACAAAACATAGCTTTAGAGATATGGCGTCAATGACAAAAATATTCTTCGTCATTTCACTATGGGTCATCAAAGAAATGAAACGTCTATTTATATTACATAGCGGTATCAATTTTGCTGGAAAAAACATGAAAATATTTCCCAATTTTTTGATGAATTTTTTTTTCTTTATTTTTTTCAAGTTGATACATGAAAGTAATATGAAACTTGTTTCTAGGTGAAAAGTGTCAAAAGTTGAAAAATTCTACACAAAATTTCACCTGGTTTTATAATAAACAATATATATAGATATAATATTTTCTTAAGAAAATTATATTACAAATTCATTCAAAATGCAAGAAAATATTTCCCAATTTTTTGATGAAATTTTTTTCCTTCTTTTTTCGAGTTGATGCATGAAAGTGACATGAAACTTGACTCTAGATGAAAATGTCAAAAGAAGAAAAATTCTATACAAAATTTAACTATGAGTCTCAGAATAAACCATATTGTTTTGTTTTTTGTAGTATCATCTCGTATTCACAAGTGTTTTAGGGGACAAGTCCATACTGTCCTGAGAAAGTAGCCCGAAAGCTGTAAAAACGATTGATATTATGTGTTTCGTGTGCAAGTCCATGATTTCAGGCCAACTGAAATGACTGGTGGGCACAATATATGTATATTAAAAGGAATGACTCCCAAAATAAGATCCACTTCCAAAATGGACTACGTCGAGCCATTCCTTCAAGTACATCTTCTGCAACACTTTTAAGCTTCAAACCAAATATATGTTTTGTCGGCAAATTCCAAAAAGGCAAATTCCGTAATCCGTTGATTTGATACTGCCAATAGATGGACGCTTCAATTCACACAAGCTGACGGCATATCTCTGTCGGTAAAGGCGACTGATATTTTTTTACTTATTTTATTCTGTCTTATATTCAAGCGATTTTTTTTGTTTATCTATTGTATTTTATTATTATAAGTATTGTTAGAAGTAGTACTTCCGAGTCGGAGTCGTGGAAAAAATTAGGCTGGGTCGGAGTCTATCAATAAGACCAGATAAATGCATTACATATTTGCATTAATATACATTACACATTTTTTATCAATCAACACCTTCATTCACAATGTCTTAAGTTCTCTAAAAATGTTATTCATTTTAGAGAGCTTAAAGCCAAATATTTGCAAATCACTGTCATGTCGCTGTTATTATATAAAGATTGATTTGGCGGAGGTTAACAGCTCAATATATTATATTTAAACATTTATGACATCACAAATGTCAAATATCCTTTACGAACAATTAATGTTACTGGCTTTGAAACCGTTGCAACTTAATTTTTAAAGACAAGAATATGTTACTAAATTTCACATTTACTTTGAAGATTTAACTGACCTCGTAACTTTTTATTCACTAGGGTTATGATTTTTTGAAATTTTTTCTCAAAAATGAATTCCTATAGTGAGAATGAATGAACTTTTGCCTATTAATGCCTAAAATAACACTCGATCCACTTTGTTATAAAAAAAGGTTCCGCACAAAGCACATTAAAAAATTTTTTGAAAAAAATTCTATGAAATGAAATTTTTTTTCTCCAAAATATTATTTCCTTTTACACGAATGGATGGTCTTTTACCTATTAATGACTAAAATGACTTTTATTCCACTTAAATTTTAAAAAAGGTCCCGCGCAAACCGCTTTTAATTTTTATGATATATGAAATATTATATAATATAACGTGATATATATGGTATAATGTGCCCCTATTCCTTGTTTTCAGTTAAATATCTGCTTACAGTGACTTCAAACATTTTCAAAAGTTCTGAAAAATGAAAACTTTAAAAGCCTTTCGTGCGGAAGCTTTTTTATCGAATCACTTTATAATTAAGATTTTATGTAATCGTAGGTAAAAACTCATCAAAATATCATACAGGGATATGAGGTTGTAGAAAAATCATAACCCTTTATTCACATTTCTTAATTACTTCTTAAAACGTACCTGTGTTGGCCAATCTCCACAAGCAATGGCTCCAAAAACGCCACATTCACATGTCATTCCAGTTACTTCATTACCTTTGGGTTGCACTTCTTTGTATTTTTTGTCAGGGAACATTTTGGAATTTTTGCAGCAAACACTTGAAGAGGAGGGTTCACAACAAGGATCTGTATACAATACTAATTATTTTCCGATAAATTATGAGTAAAAACCGCAAAATCTTACCACTTGAATTTTTAGCAGTATCCATATTTAACAAATGATCACTTTAAATTATATACAAATAATATTATTTGAGTCCTGTTTGTTTAATTTAATTTATTCACAAAAATAATCCTTTTTATTTTTCTTTCTGTATTTCCACAAGTTTATCAATTATTCACTTATTTCACTCTAGATTATGTCTGTTTTGTAGGAAATCTTGGCGAAAACTGTCTCAATTCGCACCGAGATAATGCATTATATTTGAGAAATCAATGTTTATTTGTTTATTGTTGGATGGCATGTGCAAATTATTGGTTAGTTTTTCTTTACAACAACGTCATCATTAAAAAAATTAACAAAGAAAAACAACGCTGATAAGGAATCAAACTTTAGTCAAGGCTTGCACGAGTTTTGTTAGTTTTTATAATACTTTTTTCACTATTAGTTCAATTTTGTTTTATTTGAAACTGACTTGAATACTGAGTCTTGGAGATTAAATGGAAATTCTATTCATTAATGTCTTGCCGAATTTAGTCACCCTCTCGGTCAGCTGTAACAAATGGAACTGTTGCAAAAAGTTTAAAAGATTTTCTTTAAACCTGCCTTCCATTAAAACAAATATTTTCGGAAGAATTGAAATATTTGATAAGAAGTCAATTTTTTTATTTCACGTGCGTTTGCGACAGCCTAGTGCTTGGCACATGATCTTATCACCCACTGAGTTTTTTAAGAAGGTCCCTCACATTTGTGCGACCGTCGAAGTGCTGTTCATCTTGACGATTAATAATCTAATTGGATTTACTGAGAAAAACAACAACAAACTTTTCATAAATATATTTAAAAATAAAACAAATCTTCATTTTGTGCGTAAACATGAATGATGAAAACAAGATTGTTGACGTCGATCTTGTGTTCATTACTAGTGGTCCACTGTTTACGCTTGGACAAGCCCCTTCTTCATCATATTGTATATAAAAATTGTGGACTTCAAAGCACAGTGTTTGGTGTACATATCACTGTGCAAAAAAAAAATACCCACATTCTGACACCACAGCGTAATAGAAGACCATTACTTGCACTTTCGCGGTATTCCCATTCCCGCATTTATTCCCAATTTTCAGATAGAAGCTGATTCAAAATTGAAGACGGGGCACATAAAGAGCATTGACATTTGTGCTTTAGTCATAGGCTGTAATTAATTAAGATCAAATATGACCTAATTGAAATATGGCACTGGTAGTTCTTTATTCTTTTAACGAGTTTAGGAACTAAACATAATTAAAAGCAAACAAAAAGAAAAGGAAATAATAAATAATTTAAAAAATTAAGTTACAGTGTTTTATTTACAGTCTTAAAACTGGGTGACGTAGGGGATGAATGATACCAAGCAACGGTATTGACCGGCTTTAACATGGTAGTTAGCAGTATCAGATTCCAACACCTCGACATACACAAGGCCACGTGGATATCCCCAGATGGGAAAACAAGAAACCAGATTGATCATGTTGTGGTAGACGGAAGGCAATAGTCCAGTATGTTAGATGTCCGATCAATTCGAGGAGCGAACATCGATTCGGACCATTTCCTTGTAGCAGCAAAGGTACGCACTCGCCTTAATGTTGCGGCAAAAGTGCGATCTAATACAGGACGGAAGCTGGATGTCGAGAAGCTGCAAACACAACAGATAGCACAAGCCTATTCCGCTCAACTGACTCACATGCTGGAAGACAGCACGGCTTGTCCCGATAATTTGGAAACGCAGTGGCAAAGAATAGCCCACTCACTTCAAACTGCCGCAAAATCTGTGCTTGGGTACCAAAAACCACCACCTAAAAATCGATGGTACGATAAGGAGTGCCGTAAGACTACTGACGAAAAGAACGCGGCATACAGAGCAACCCTGCAGTCAGTAGTAACACGAAGCGCGAAAGAAAAATATCGGGAGAAGAGGAGAGGAGAAGCGTATTTTCAGAAGAAAGAAGAAAGAGCAAGAAAAACGTGAGCGGGAGAAATTCGAGATGTTCAGGAGTCAAAATGAAGTCCGAAAATTTTACCAGAGTGTAAAACACCAGACTGAAGGGTATGGTGCAGGCACATTCTCCTGCAAAGATCATAAAAGGAATCTGGTAACTGATACAGATAGTGTACTGAGGATCTGGCAAGAGCATTTCATGAGGCTCTTAGTATCGAATATGGGCGGCGATGAAGATACACCAGAATCAATCGCAAACGACGACGTTGAATGTCTTCCACCTAGCCAAAGCGAGGTCATGACAGCAATTAATTGGCTGAAAAACAATAAAGCAGCAAGAGTTGATGGGCTGCCCGCCGAACTGTTCAAGACCGGTGACGAAATGCTGATAAGGAGTATGCATCAGTTAACGATTGGAACCTCAGCCTCCTATGTCCCAATCACAAGAAAAAAGACAAGACGGTGTGTAAAAACTACAGAGGCATAAGTCTGCTCCCAATCGCATACAAAGTGCTGTCGAGTGTACTGTGTGAACGTTAGTCGACAATTGACCAAATCATCACACTGCGCCAAATACCGGAGAAGACCCACGAAAGACAGATCGACACATACCACATGTTCGTCGACTATAAGGCCGCCTACGACAGCCCAATTCGATTAAAGATGTTCTAAGACATGTCTGAGTTTGGTATCCCTGCAAAACTTATAAGATTATGCAGGATGACATTGGCTAATACAAGATCAGTTGTTAAAGTAGGAAAGAACCTCTCGGAACCTTTTGAAACAAAACGAGGTTTCAGGCAAAGTGACAGCCTATCGTGTGACCTATTTAACATTCTATTGGAAAAGGTCATACGAGAAGCGAATGGATATACCGATAGAGATAAAAATAGCACTATATACAATAAGGCCTCCGCAGACGATATTGATATAATAGGTTGATCAACTCGATCCGTAACAGCCACCTTTGCGAAAATTGAAAAAGAGTCTGCCAAAGTGAGTCTGGCTGTCAACGGCGTTAAGACAAAGTTTATGGTATCAACACGCAAAACGTACAATAGACTCGGACCACCTGTTGATGTTCAGAACTACAATTCTGAGGTAGTAAATGACTTTATTTACCTCGGCACCACCATAAATAAAACGAACAACATCAGTTTTTAAATCAAATGAAAAATAATATTGGCCAACAGATGCTACTGTGGTCTAAATAAACAGTTTAAAAGCAAAACCACATATCATCAAACCAAACTTACACTCTACCAGACACTGATACTACCCGTGCTTATGTGTGGATCTGAAACATGGGTACTTGCGAAAGCAGATGAGGCAGAATTGGTGTGTTTGAGAGAAAAATTCTTAGAAAGATTTGTGGAGCAATATGCGTTGACGGTGAATACCGACGTCGTATGAACCACGAGCTATACCAGCCGACCGACATTGATATAGCAAAACGTATCGAACTAAAATGATTGCATTGGCTTGGCCATGTCAGCAGGATGGATAAAGATGCCCCGGCCAAAAAGGCATTTGAATACGAGCCACTCGACGGTATACGCCCCAAGGGAAGGCCAAAACTCCGATGGAAAGGCCAAGTTGAAGATGATATCACAAATCATGGCATCCAAAATTGGAGCAAAAGATCAGTCCGTTTGGAAATCTATTCGTATTTCGGCTTATGGAACAAGACGTTCTGTTTAATATAAAAGCCATCAACGTAAGTAAGTACACTTAAAACTAGAAAGTAATTTCTCAATAATATCTCAAATAAAACGCTTGCATTTGAATTAAAAATTGTGACAATGTTAAAAGTCAAGCGTTTTATTTGAGAGATTCCATCATGAAAAATTATATTCTAGTTTTAAGTGTATTTATAAATAAAGCACTGTAATTAATTTTTTAATTATTTTTTGTTTTAACTTTTTAGTAAATACATTTTTTGACCACTGACCATTTTTTGACCATAACCAAATTACAGTCAAATTAGGCCGAAATCGAGTGGTACAGTTATACGGGGGCTACAAAAATCAGACCCATGCACTGTGGTCCAAGCCAGCGACAAAAATACAAAAATCGATGTCTATAAATTATGATTGTAACTATTCAAATCTATCATAGACACATCAGATTTTAGTATTCCGGCTTACTTTTTACAATTTCTAACGGTACTAGCTAAAGCAGAGCCAAGGAAGTGGGCATTTCCATTTGAGAAAACTGAGACATTGAAATTTCCTTTAACGTAGTGACAAGTTACAAGTGATACCACAAAAAAGTAATGTGTAAAATTACTATAGTAAGAAATGGAAGTTAAAGTTAATGGTATTGTTATTGTTTTTAATTGATAACATCATAAAGTTGTATCTTTATTTTGTAGTAAAATTGATCTCTTTTGAAATGTATTATTGTAAGTGTTTTTAATTTAATCTTGTGAAAAGAAATAGACTTTTAGTACCTTGGATCCTCGCGGATCCTCACGTTATTTTTATTTAAATGTTCATGGAAGTGTCCAGAATTAGAAAAAAACTATCTCGTCTGCCGAAAGTTGCCGAGCGGTGTTCAGTATTCATTATACTGAGTATACTCGGAGTTTTGTGAATGTTTAGTATAGGGTTTTTGGGTGTTTTCAAGCAATCGGTGTTGTTGTTTTGCATTTTATTTCGATCTTATTTTATAAAAAATTATGTTTTTAGGATGTGTGTCTTCACATTTGTATGTTTATGAAATATGGTGTTGAAAGAACTTTGTCAATGTCAGCATGGGACGGACGGTATTCGAAGAAATTATAGCAAACCTTCAGGTGGATGTTGCAGATATGATTTCTCTAAGTTGTTAGATCGTATACACTATCTCTGCAAAGACACCATTATTTTTTAAAGATACATGCCATTTCAAGATTTATCTGCCGTTGAAAGTAACAACGCGGAAGTCCTGCCATAGATTTAAGCTCCACACAGAAAACTAAACAACGTAGAATGGTTAAATTGGCAATCAGGACCACATATGTGGTTTTGTTTACTGTTTATATATCCTGGTACATTTTAAGTCGATCTGGGAACTCTTCTAATCGAGATATCCTAAAGCTATTATTTATTGTAATAGATGCCAACCCATCCTCGCGAATAAAAAAATCTTATAAAGCATCTTAGTTTCCATATATTCCCTGTTTGAGACCTATAGGACATTGTTTACATCTAATATAATCTGGTACGCCCTTGGTCCATATGTTAACGCACCTAGTAAGAATATTCTGTGCCCCATATTGCTGATACTTGTTACCAATTAACCCTTGTCAAGAATAAAATTCAAAAAATGTCATGATTTCTACAAACTTTTTTGGAGAAAATTTAGGCCAAGTACTTAAATATGTCAAATATCGGGAGTTAACATGATATAGGACTATACCAAAATATGGACATATATTGATGTATTTTGGCAAGAATGTTTGACACAGATTATAAACTTGAAATGTTAAATTGCAGCAAATTCAGTTGGAGCATATGACCAAAATCGTGATATTATAAAAACGGGAGGTACGTCTATATGGGGGATATACCAAAACCTGGACCTCTATCGACCATGGACTTACGCAAGATGTTTAACACTGCCAAAGAACGCAAAATGCCAAATTACAAAGATTTCACTTTGAAACTATAGACAAAATCTTGAAATTAATAAAAAAGTGGAAGTACCGTTATGGGGGGTCTATACCTAAAAGTGGACCAATCCTGCCGATTTTTGGGGAAAATTATCTTCTAGTCATTACGAGTTTACGGTAAAATTTTCAGATCGATATCTTGATTAGAAATATTTTTGTCGCTCTCTCCCATACAAGCTAAACCACAGTGCCATGTCCACAATTTTTGGTGCGGGAGTTTCTGTACAACTGGGAACTTCAAATGCCAAGTTACAGCCAATTCGGACTAAAAATGAAGACAAAATCCTCAAAACACCTGAAATCGGGTGTTACCGCTATATGGGAACTGTAGGAAAAAATGGACCGATATTGGTTTTGGTTTCATATTCATGTATTGTCATCCAAATTCGAAAAGTGCACAAATTTTCAGTTCGATTGGTCAACGGTAACTGTGTTAAACCGCTATATGGGTGCTATAGGAAAAAAAAAAATGGACCGATATTGGTTTTGGTTTCATATTCATATATTGTCATCCAAATCTGAAAAGTGTGCAAAGTTTCAGTTCGATTGGTCAACTGCAACTGTGGTAAAAATGAGTTACTAAATTATGTCGACTGGAATTTTTGGTTGGAACTTGGATTTAGAACATCTTGAACTTTTGTGTGAGAGGTACCGGAAGGAGTAAACCGATATAACCCATCTTCGAACTTAAACTAAGTTTGGACAAAATATTACTAAAGCCAAATTTTGGACCGAATCGGTTGATCCGTTCAAGAGTTATCGTGCGCTCCAGCCAGTCAGACAGACGGACGGATATGGCTAAATCAATTCCAAATTGTCTGAAACGGATTTCGTTCAAACATACTTGGGATCTAAAACCATTATTTCGATGAGGTACATTTTGCCTGTATAAAAGTGTGTATACCCTCGTTAGCATAAATGCTGAGGGTATAAAAATTGACAGATAAAATCGAATAAGACTGACAATTAAACTGCCTGACATACAATATATGGGTACTTGCGCAAGCAGACATGTAAGTACTTGGTGTGTTTGAGAGAAAATATCTTCGAAAGATCTACGGACCAATCTGCGTTGACGGTGACTATCGACGTCGCATGAAACACCGCTTGGCGGTGCACGCAGATTTCGCAGGCCAAGGAATAGATGGCGCAAACAAGTGGATGAAGAGATGAAAAGGCGTGGTATTCCAGAGAGCGAAACAACAAATAGAGTGAATTGGAGATATTTTCTTAGTTCGGCCTATGGAACAAATGTTCTGTAATAAGTCAGTTAACGAGGGTTTATCTAAGGCTGAGGTAAGTTCAGTCGCAACCAGGGTCAACTCAAGGACCCACCAAACCTTAAGTGAAAACACGAGTGAAGACAATACAATTATTTATTATCACCTCTTGGTCCTTAAATTATGACAAACATGTGGATATTTTCGTGATATGGTGATAGATTTAAATATGTTGATTTTTCGTCTCAGCTGGGTGGGATCTTATTGTGTGTGGATAAAGTTGTGGTAGTGATTCGGTGATGCTCGTGCCCAGTGGTTGTGCTTGATGTGTTGGTACTCGGTAGTACTCGTACCGTTGAACTTTACTAAAAACTGACCGTGGTCGGGACTCAAAAAATTAATTTGAAAGCCAATGCCTTCATAATGTTAACGAATTCATCAATAAATATTTAGCATTTTGCAACACGGAACATTCGTAAACATTTTATAAAATATGGATCAGGAGTTTTTAAAAAATAATGAATTGAAAAAAGTGGGCATGATCATCAGTTTTCAAGATATAACATATTTAAAAAAGTGGTCAGGATTTTGGCTCCAAATATGTAATTAAGGTCGGAGACACAACCCTATTATCTACCAAAATTAATGTTGAAACCGATATAATCATAAGTTTGGTATATGAGGAAAAGTCAAAATTTTTTAGTTTCCATGAAGCCAAGGTTTGCACCATTATAATACGCGAACTATTGTAGTTTACCAGTAACTATGACTATTGCTGGATTAATTTAGATGTTTTTGTACAAAGCTCAAAAATTTAGCAAAAAATTTAATTTACGTGGTAGTTACGACCGCGTAAAGGAAAAAACATAGGTAAAAACACGTTGAATCTAAACAGGTTTTTTACATTGCTATTCGATTTCTGATTAAACCATTCAAATGACGGACATCTGTCCAAAGTAAAAGTAGGAGAATACAAAATGAAGATTACACTTCTAATGTATCACTTTCCAAAATTTCCACTGCATCCACCTTTTATGGATGCTGACATTTTGAAGCCGGATTTTAGGTGTTTTTTGTATTTTTTATGTAACTGGGACGCGCATTCAGATATTTCGAAAAACCAATTATAGGATTAAAGAACTCGCGATTTCGCATAATCTGATATGTATATTGAGTATGTAGCCCACACAGCAGCAGCGTAATCTACTGCCAAAGGCCAAAATTTAGTGTAATATTTTTTCTAAAAAACCAATTTTTTTGGGTACAGTATTTACAATATCGTTTTGAGTGTACTGGTACACCGCGATATTTTAGTTTTTCGACGATCCGGATCATATGAATCACAGATCGTAAAAATCCGTCTACTAGAACGGCGGAAATGGCTACTGCAAAAATTGAAAAATTTGCGAAAAATGTTTTTCAAAATATCGCTGACTAATTCGCGTTTAATGTGGGTCGTTTCCATTTCAATGAAGAAAGTGAATCATCACTCGCGTTTGTGCGAAAACAGCGGTTTGAAAAATTTAGTGGCATGGAACTGTATCCGATTTATCCAAAAAATACTGTGCAATGTTACATCCACGGTTCTTGATGGATTTTTTTGAAATATGTTTAGATCGATGTATTTTTTCACGGTTGATAGTGAAATCGGATGCGCATAAAAAGTGTATGCACTTTTTGCAAAATATAAGCGTTATACAGTTTGTTGCACACTAAACTGCAGACGATGCTACATCTTAGCGGCTAAAGTAAATCCTGGCAAATGTGTACAAATTAAAAGAGAAGAATTCGCTGTATTGGTAAACCGCATGCGCATCAAGTGATTTTGAGGATTTCGCGATTTACACGCATTTCAAAATGAACATTACCCGATACAATTTTATTTCAAGATTATACCCCATTTAAAGGAACCCAACATTTATTTGAAAGATATCCATATCTTCTGCTAGATGTTAGCGAGTTTTCGAGAAGTGATTAGAATAAAAAATGTGATTTATTGCGTGAAATTTAACTAAAATAGAAGAAAAACTCCGACCTATTTTTCTTACATTTTGTTCAACTAACTCACAAAATAAATTTTAATAAATATTTTATCTTACAAAAATTTTATAAATTTCCTCAAACCGCCATAACTTTTGCGCGCAACAACCAAAACTAGTATCTCGAACAGATTTAAGAATGGGATTTTTTTCCCAATCTATGTACCAAAAATCTTTCATGTAGCTTAAAAAAATTTTTAATTTTTTTTTTTATGGAAAACTAAAAAATTTTGTCTTTTCTTCATATACTTGTAGTTTAAAAGAAAGTCGTGGGAAGGTACCCCATCTCCTCTGAAATTCATAAAGTATATCGCTCATTTACTCAAAGAGTGACACATCTCAAAAAATCTAGTTTCGAGAAAAACGCGTTTTAAGTTGACGATTGAAATTTGACCTTCCAACTTTAAAAGACTATTACACTAAAAATAAAATAACAACTGCAAACAGCTAGCCAGATATCAGTGATAAATTTCTGTGCAAGATCAAGCATGATTTGAAGTGTTTTAGTAAATGAGCTGTAACTCGATGAGTTTTAAAGATATCAATATGAAAATTTAACACAAGATCAAGTAGAAGTCTAAGAAAAACTAGAAATTGGTAACTCAGAAAACGCATTTTTTGAGTTATGCCACTCTTTGAGTAAATGAGCGATATATTGCCACGGCAAAACTTGAGCAATTGCAAATTTTAATGGAAATAGTTAAGTAGTTTTGGAGATACATATAGCATATTTAAAACAAGTAAAAAATTATCAGTCGGCCTTGCCGACAGAGATATTCCCTCAGCCTATATACATTGAAACACTTCTTTCTCAAAATAAAAAAACTTATGTACTTAGGAGGTTTTCAAAATTATGGGCGCATGAACCGCAAAAAATGTTAAAAAGTGTTGCGGAGGAGGTACTTAAAGAAATTGACCGACATAGTCCATTATGGAAGTGGATCTTATTTTGCATGTTATATATTTTCGATGGATATCGCGCCCACTAGTCATTTTAGATTGGACCAGTATGCCAGGAAGCATGGACTTGTCCACGGAAAACATAATATCGCTGCAAACAGGACCACAACGAACAACATCGGTATACATTTTCAAATGATCTTCGACCAGACACAAATGTTAAACTTTTGTGGAGAAGGTACCTAAGGAGAGGACTGATATGGGCCATTTTAGAAGGTAAATTGGTTGCCCCGTTCAAGAGATATTGTGCATAAAATATTAGTGACCTTTTTTTTAATTTTGGGGGGAAGTACCGGAAGTTAGAAACCGGTATTGCCCATCTTCGAACTGAAACTAAGTTTGGCCAATATATGACAAAGGCCAAATTTTGGACAAAATCGGTTGATCAGTTCGAGAGTTTTCGTGCTGTCCAGCCCAGAGATGGTCTGTATGACGATTTTTTAGGTTTTCGACGGTATGAAAGTTGTAAACGTCGAAAACGTCATATACCCGTAGAAAACGTATAAAAAGTAGTATACGTCATAAAGCTCAAAAAATGTATTTTACCATCATATTTTTCACATAATATTAATTCTGCAAGCCTATCTTTGTTATTGAAGAGCGTCCGTACCTTTTTTGAAAATAACAGCATATTTTTATTAATATTTTATACCCTCCACCATAGGATGGGGGTATATTAAGTTTGTCACTACGTTTGTAACTACTCGAAATAATCATTGTAGACCCCACAAAGTATATATATTCTTGATCAGCGTGCAATTCTACATCGATATAGCCATGTCCGTCCGTCTGTCCGTCTGTGGAAATCAATCTAGCGTCCGAACAGATTTACGTAGGTTGATGAAATTTTAGGAAAATATGTTATATTTACGTAGGACTTTTGGTATTGAAAGCGGGTTATGTAGGTCCACGCTTTCGTATAGCCCCCATACAAAATGACGAGTGACGCGTCGTCGTTTTAAGGATTTTTTAAAATATTTGGCCCATTTTACCACCGAATTGGTTGTAATTTGGTACTTTCTGTCTCCAGAGACCAAAAAATATTCCTACCAAAGTTGGGTTATATAGGTCCACGTTTTGGTATAGCCCCCACATAAGGCCCCTTATAAAGTACGCGTCATTTTAATATATTTTGAATGTACTAGACCCATTTGACCAAAGAATCGGTTGTAACTTTGTATTTTGTGTTTCCAGAGGCTATGAAACATTTCTACCATAAAATGTTTATATAGGTCCACGTGTTGATATAACCCCCATAATACAATATCTCCCGACTTTCGATATTTTGAACGTTTTAGCCTCATTATCACACCGAGATGGCTGAAATTTGGTATTTAGTCTTCTTTAGACGTATAAAACTTTCCCCCAGAAATTTGTAGGTATAGGTCCACGCCATCATATAGCCCCCATAGAACGGTACCTTCCGAATTTCGGTATTTTGAAGGTTATGGCCACATTAATCCACCGAAATGGCTGAAATTTGTGGTGGAGGGTATAAAAAGTTCGGCCCGACCGAACTTAACGCGTTTCTTACTTGTTATTTCTTTTTTTTGTATGTGTTATACAATTATTGCAATGCTATTTTTTCTACTTCTTCTAATTTCCAGATACCATTCTGTATCCCAATAAAATTCATTTTTAAAAATTCATCAACTAAATAATACTGTTTCTCGTGACGATGCTACTTCATGAAGAATGGCTTACAATTAATTGGCTTGGCTCATTGAACTACTTATTGGTCATAAAACTCATATCGGCTACAGCTGCAGTTGTAGTTGTTTGTTAGCTTGGATTCTAAAGACATCAATTACAATAACATTCGTTGCCCCATCTCAACCGTTTGTTTATACCCTAGGAGTACTATAAACAAATGGTTGTACATTCAAATAAATAAATAAATTATTAAAATAAAAACAAACAACATCAACAACATTTAAATGGAAAAATTTTAATTATACTGATAATTTCCAACACCCCACGAAGTGAATAAATGTGATTTTAATTAATTATCAATTGTAACACAACAACAACAATAACATCCACAGCAAAACAACCATCAACAATCGAAATGAATCAAAATGCACAAACATGGGAAGATAATTCAACGATTAATTGATGTGAATAAATTTTAATAAACCCTTGGAGGTATTGCTGCTCTATTCATAGAACGAAGGTGGTATCGGAAGTGGCAAACATGTTGATTGAGAAATAAATCTTTTTGAACAACGTGGTCTGGAATTACAAACTATACGTTGGGGACTTACATCGAACTGCTTTGTGAGATTTAAACCAGAAATATTTTACTAATATAGATAAACTATGTTTAGGCTCATTATTATATATTTTCTTTTACCATTCGATGGATTGGAAAACGTAAAATAAATAAAAATAATGCCCAGAAGGTCCTTGAATTTAATGATCACTTTTAACTTTAATTTAACCGGAATGCTAACAATCTGTTCGAAAAATCCAAACTATAACAAAAGAAGACTTATAATAATAGGGTCAATGTTTAATTGTGGATGAAATAAAATGCTGTTAATATTCCCCCTTAAGGAGTTACATATTTCCATTGTCCTGGGATGGATTTTAAACATATTTCATGCGAGTAAAAAATAAGTCAAGTTTATTTAAACACCTAATATGGGCAGAATATATTGTCTACAAATGTATTCCACTAAAAATAGCTCTTTTTTTGAACCAGTCGAAATAAAAATAACAATTTCCCTTTTTAAAAAGTCATGTGCATATTGAGTTTGTTATTGCCATGTGATCACAATGAAAACAATTTCGATTTATGACATGTGTCCCCGACTTTAAACGTAATGATGCAATTTTAGAAATAGCTGTGCTAAGCCTTTCACAACAGGGTTTTTGAATAAATTATTTTTATATTTTACGACTGATTAAGTTTGAGACAGACGTTAAGGTTGCAAAGATCAATTCTCACTCAGTGAAACTTTGTCTGCTACGAAATACAAAAAATATTTGTATGGAATAGTTCTATTATTAGATTCAATGCGATGCTCTGTAAACAATCTACATATCACCTAATTTCGAAAATACGTTGCACTTCTTAATTCACAGATATGTTATGGCGGTGATAATGGAAGTTCAATATTTTGTTTCTAGGGAAATAAGAAAATAACATATTTTTCAGTAAGTGATGCTGATATTTAATTAATGCTGGTTTTTGGTTCATGTTTTTGTTGTAACGTCATTAAAGATCATTGTATTCGAATTGTTTTTTTGGTGCACATTAGCAAAAACATGTGATTCTTATCTTAAAACCAAGAGCATTGATCTTCAATTTTGAGCTAGTACATTTACCTCTTGTAGATGGAAAAATGAAATCTTTCAATGACGATACAATTTTTTAAATTGAAGTCTTTGTTACAACGCTATAATTTTAACGCGAAATTTCTATGGCTTTGCTCTGTGGTTTTCTTACATATTAATTGAACATGCCAAAAACAATCGTTAGAAACAAAACGTTTTCAGTTTTTTTATAAATGTTTTATTTAATTTGTTTAACAAGTAAGAAAGTATCACTGAGATATACTTTCAGCCACTGACCAAAAAAAAAAAAAACACAATAATAATGCCGAATATGAAGAACAGTGGAAGAAGTTTAGCTTTGTTTCGCAAACACTTTCGCCGAGGTTGTGTGAGGTTGCCACAGAAAAACTTCTCATTGAAGTTTTTTCTTAGTTAACCTTTGATGTTTGGGTATAAAACAGTTTTTTGTTGAAGTTATTGGAAAATGACTTCGGTGGAGAATATCCACAAACAAGAAACAAGGGAACTGATGAGATCCTGTGGCAAGGATCGAAACTAGTCTTCCCTGCCTTACCCCTTGGCGAACAATGCCAAACCTTCTCCACTAATAAATTAGTTGTTTCAAATGTTAAAACAACAACAATGGGATTAAGCCAGACTATTTTGAAAAATCAAAATTGTAAAAGCTATCCCAATAAAAAACGCCACCAATGTTCTATTGATTTTGTATAACGAGTTTGCTTTAAAGTCTCTAGGTACCGTAATGTGAGGTTATACCAAATCATTGACATACATATACCAAAAATGTTTAGTAACCAAACTTCTTCATAAAGGACTCGAAATATTAAAGTACGTTAAACTAAGTTTGGAAGAAAGTTTTGAAAAAGTTTTAGGGTTGTCTTGCGCAATAGCCATTTTAGTATATGCCAACAGGGTTTTGGAGCTTTTGGGCCATTATATCAGGAAGTATGAGTTGCGCAAGAAAAGAAAATTTACCGTCCTAAAGAGAAGCGCAAAAACAACCTACTCGGGAAGTCGTAAAGAGAACCTTAAGGACAACCTACTGAAAAAAATTCAAAACGTTCCGTCTTAAACTTCAATTTATCCGAATTTTGTGTGGGATGCATGACTGGATGAAATAATACGATGTGCAAAGTCTGTACCAATCAGAAATTCCCTGCGAGAACTTCCTTCTGGATTTGCCATTTTGGTTGGTACCATCAGGGTTTCTTGGAGCTTTTAGGTCAATATCTCAGTAATTATGAACTTGCGCAAGAATCAAGTTATACCGTCGTAAAGAGAACCGCAAGGACAATCTACTGAAAAAATTATATAGTCCATATTCGAATCCGATCTATATGTGGAAGGAATAATACGATGTTCAAAGTTTAGACCAAATCGAGTGTTCCCTTCGAGAGTTATCGTTCTCACTTACTTAGCTGGCCTATTACAGAAAATTTGTTCCATAGACCGAACTAAGAACAGATCTCCAATTCTCTCTGTTTCGTGCTTCGCTTTTTGGAATACCGCGCCTTGTCATCTCTTCATCCACTTGTTTGCGCCATCTACTCTTTGGCCTGCTAATTCTGCGTGCACCGCCATGTGGCTCGAATTTATACGCCTTTTTAGTGGGTTCATCATCGCTCACTCTTATTATATGGCCTACCCAACGCAATCATTGCATCTCGATACGTTTAACTATATTCATGTCTTTGTATAGCTGATATAGCTTGTGGTTCATACGACGTCGATATTCACCGTCAACGCAAATCAGCCCGTAGATCTTTCGAAGAATTTTCCTCTCAAACACACCAAGAACTGCCTTATCTGCTTGCGGAAGTACCCATGCTTCGGAGCCATACATTAGCACTGGTAGTATCAGCGTTTTGTATAGTGTTATTTTTGTTTGACGAAATGTGCACGGTGTGCCTTAACCAAATTTAAATGGAAGGTGCTTACACCTGGGAAGTTTTTGCAGATTCTGAAACTACAATGCTCATAGATGAGAAATATCAAGAAACCAAAAAAAAATTGCCGGAGGGTTTTTCAAATAATTCCCGATTTAAGTTCACATTTTTTGGGGTTCTTTAGGTTTTCATGATTTTTCTTGGAAACCGCGACTCCTTTGTAAATGGCCTTAAAAATAGTATTGTAGCTGTGAAAATCCTCCACAAGACTGACCTTTATGATATTTTCGTAGGTTTTACCGTTTTTGAGATACAGAAGTTCAAATTGAGACAATGCACTGACTGTTTCGCCTCCTTATAAAACAATGTCATTACTGCAATTTCCGAAATTAAATTTATATATCTTGAAAATGGTACAACCTAGGAAAAAATAAATCATCCAGTCTTGTAGAGAATTTTTACAGCTTCAACATTTTCTTTAGTTCCATTTTGGTATGACTTGCGGTTTCCAAGCAAAATCTTGAAGACTTAAGATAAAAACCTAAAAATTTAAACTGAACCTCTATATCTCAAAAATGGTAAAACCTACGAATTTTTAAAATACAGTCTTGTAGAGAATTTTCACAGCTACAACATTTTCTTTAGACTCATTTTGATAGGACTTTCCAAGCAAAATCGTGAAAACTTAAAAAAACCTCAAAATTGTGAATTTTGATCGCGATTTATTTAAAAATCCCTCCGGCAATTTTTTCTGTTATTTTTATTTTTCTTATCTATTAACACTGCCGTTTCAGAATCCGCGAAATCTTCCCATGTGTAAGCGGTTTTCATCAAAAGTTAGTTAAGGCGCACTGAGCATGATATTGTTTTATAAGGAGGCGATACAGTCAGTGCATTGTCTCAGTTTGAACTTCTATATCTCAAAAACGGTAAAACGTACGAAAATATCAAGAAGGTCAATCTTGTGGAGAATTTCCACAGCTACAACATTTTCTTTAGGTCTATTTACATAGGTCTCGCGGTTTTCAAGAAAAATCGTGAAAACCTAAAGAACCTCTAATAATGTGAACTTAAATCGCGATTTATTTGCAAACCCCTCCGGCGATTTTTTTGGTTTCTTGATATTTCTCATCTATGTGCATTGTAGTTTCAGAATCTGCAAAAACTTCCCAGGTGTAAGCACCTTCCATTTAAATTTGGTTAAGGCACACCGTGTGTGGGTTTGTTTTTAAATTGCTTACTTAAACCATAGTAGCATCTGTTGGCCAATACAATTCTTCTTCTTATTTCGCTACTGATGTTCACAACTGATGTTGTTATAGGTACCAACTTCTACAGTTGGTCCGAGCTCTATGGACGCTTTGCGCATCGACACCATCAATTTGGTCTTTTCGCCGTTTACCGCCAGACCCACTTTCGCAGATTCTGCTTCGACCTTCCTAAAGGTATCAGTTACTTCCTTTACTGAACGTCCCATGATGTCTATGTCATCAGCATAAGCATGAAACATGTGGCTATTGGTGTAAATTGTGCCATTTCTTTTGACATAAGCATCTCGTATTACCATTTCCAGCAAACTGTTGAATAGGTCACACGAAAGGCTGTCTCCTTGTCTGAAACCTCTTTTGGTACTGAACTGTTCGGAGATGTTCTTTCCAATTTTAACTGAGAACCTAGTATCAGTTAAAGTCATCTTACAAAGCCGGATGCGCTTTGCGGGGATACCAAATTCAGACATTGCATGGAATACCTTTGAACGTA
The DNA here is from genome assembly GCF_047663935.1 of Musca autumnalis. NCBI lineage: Eukaryota > Metazoa > Arthropoda > Insecta > Diptera > Muscidae > Musca > Musca autumnalis. The sequence goes on along the minus strand of NW_027411977.1, from coordinate 16,031,249 downwards.
GTTGGCTGTCGAAGGCTGCTCTATAATCGACAAAGAGGTAGGTAGGTGTCGATCTGCATCTCTTGGGTCTTTTCCAGGATTTGCCGCAGGGTAAATATCTGGTCAATGGTGGACTTGCCAGGTCTAAAGCCGCATTGGTGTGGTCCAATTATTTCGTTGACCATTGGCTTTAGTCGTTCACACAATATCCCTGACACTATCTTATAGGCAATAGGGAGAAAACTTATGCCCCTATAGTTGAGCATACAGTCTTATCTCCTTTCTTGTGGACGGGACACAGGATGCTCAGGTTCCAATCTTCGGGTACGCGTTCTTCCTGCCAGATGGTGTTAACTATCTAATGCATACACCTTATCAGCGCATCGCCTCCGGTTTTAAACAGCTCGGCTGGTAAGCCATCGGCTCCTGCTGCTTTATTATTCTTCAGCCGGTTGATTGCAGTTTTTACCTCATCTTGGCCGGGCGGTAGACATTCTATACCATCTTCTGAAATTGGACCTGTGGTATCATCCTCTTCGCTACTATTGGATACCAGCAGATTGGAGAAATGTTCCTTCAATATCCTGAGTACGCTATCTGTATCAGTTACCAGATTACCTTGCTGGTCTCTACAGGAGGATATGCCTGTACCAAAGCCATCTGTTTGATGTTTCACTCTTTGGTAGAATTTTCGGACTTCATTCTGGCTTCTGTACATCTCGATTTTTTTCACACTTCCGCTTTTCCATTTCTCTCTTTTTCTTGCGGAAAAAGACGTTTCTCTTCTCTCCTTTCTCCCGATATCTCTCTCGTGCGCTACGCGTTGCTACTGATTGTAAAGTAGCTCAATATGCCGCATTTTTCTCTTCGGTAGCAGCCCGACACTCCTGGTCACACCATGAATTCCTTTGTGGAGGTCTCTGGTATCCAAGTATGGATTTTGCGGCTGTTTGCATGGAGTGGGCAATATTTTTCCATTGTGTTGTTGTGTTATCGGGATAAGGAGTACTCTCATTAAGCAATTGGGCTAGTTGAGTGGAATATGCTGTGGCTATCTGTTGTGTTTGCAGCCTATCGATGTCCAACTTCCGCGTTGTGTCTGTTCGTGCTTTATTTGCAACGTTTAGATGGGTACGTAACTTTGCTACAGCAAGGTTGTGGTCCGAAACAATGTTTGCGCCTCGGATAGATCGTACATCCAACACGCTCGATGAATGTCTTCCATACATCACAACATGATCAATTTGATTAGTTGTTCTTTGATCTGGAGACAGCCAGGTGCCCTTATGAATATCGAAATGATTAAATCTGGTACTGCTAACTACCATGTTTTTTGCACCTGCAAAGTCTATCAGCCTCATACCATTGTCACATGTTTCACTGTGGAGACTGAAATTCCCGACTGTTGGGCCAAAGATATTCTCCTTTCCAATTTAGGCATTAAAATCGCTTAGAATAATTTTAATGTCATGGGCAGGGCAACGGTCATATGTTTCTTCTAAGCGCTCGTAAAATATATCTTTGGTCTGTTCGTCCTTTTCTTTAGTGGGAGCATGAGCGCAAATAAAGCTGATGTTGAAGAATTTAGCTTTTATTCGAATTGCTGCCAGTCTTTCATTCACTGGGGTGAAGCTGGATACCAGACGTTTTACTCTCCGACTAACTACAAATCCGCAACCAAACTCATGCTTTACGTCATGACAGCTATAATACAGTGCGTCACCTTTAGGTGTTGTTGTTACGCCTTTCCCAATCCATCGTATTTCCTGCATGGCAGTAATATCGGACTTGTACTTTTCAAGTACGTCTGCCAATGCGAAGACTGCACCTTCTCTATTAAGAGTGCGAACATTCCAGGTGCAAAATTTCGAAAATTTTTGAGGGAGGTACCAGAAGGAATGGACCGACATGGCCCATCTTCGAACTTAAACGAAGTTTGGACAAAATATTACAAAATATATTACCTAAAATTTGGTTCGAATCGGTTGATCCGTTCGAGAGTTATCGTGCGCACCAGCTAGCCAGACAGATGGACGGACATCGGTCCCAAATTGTCTGAAACTAAAACCGTTGAGGCACATTTTTGGTCGTATCAAAGTGTATATGTATACCCTTTTTAGCCTAAAGCCTGAGGGTATAAAAATGTAAAACAGCTACTAATTGTCACTTACTTCTTGTTTATTATTCCATGGTAATAATAGTGTTACCAAGAAAATATTGAGCAATCTTTTTATATCTTTTCAAATTTAAAAACAATAATCCTTAATTTATACATACATCAACATACATTTTATGTCTAAATCTTAGTTTTTAGAGTCCATATTTCTAATCATAAAACACATTTTAAAACCTTGTGTAACATTTCGGTTATTGTTCCTTTGTCACCAATTCCCGCATGTGTGTCATCCATAAAAACATACATACATATGTACTTTGCCTGCATTTCGGAATTATTAGGAAACGATAGAAACTTCATGTGGCATTATTAAAAGAACATTTTCAATTCAATTGAGGGAAAAATGAAAAGAAACAAATAAAATTTATTTCATTTTATTTTTCCAGTTATTGTTGTCCACTTTAGATTGACCACAACTCAAATGTAATAAAATCCAATGGTAATGTGGTAATCGAATCGAATCAGGAAGGAGAGTTAGCACTGCCACCACAGCAGACCATCCTCCACAATGGGTGGAGTTTCAAGCAGTGACCACAAACGAAAATTTTGGGGCAACTTAAAAAAAACTGTAGAAACCACAGAAACTGAATTTCGTTATTTGGATTGTTTTTTTTTTTATTTTGTGGTAATGTATGTTTGTAATTGGTGGGGTGCAGAGGGGGGAAGGATATGTGGTATCACCAAAGGCATTGTACACACACACACACGTTTAATCATCTCAGCCCATTGAATCCGTTTGAATTCGTTTATGCGTCACTAGAACAGCCAATGATGATAAAAAGCTGTTGGTCATCGTTATGATGTGACCATGGGTGATGTTGTTGATGATGATGGCGGTGAAGAGGATTGCCAACAACAACAAAAATAACAACGACGACAATGACAACGGTGATGATGCTTTTCAACATCATTGTGAAGTCAAGCATGTGGAACCACAGCATTCATTCTATTTTGGTTGGATAAAATACAACTTCAACAACAACACCAACAACAAATAATAAAATAAAATCGAAAATAACTATAAAAAATCGCCATGGCACACCAAATATAATGCACATACACATGAACACATATCACATACACAATCACCCAAAAAAAAAAGAAAAAAAAGAAATGAATAAATGGCCAAAAGAAATAAACAGTCACATAAAGAATAATCATTTAGAAACTCTATTGAATTATGCATGAGCCGAATAGAACTAAAACTCAACTCAAAACCACTTCACTTCATTTCGCCATCGTCCATCGTTACATTTTGTGTGGACTGTGGCGATTCTAAGACTACCACCTAAGCCCCAGCCCTTACCCTCACATACAAAGAATGGAATCATTGCTGTTTGTTTTTCCAAAAAAATGTATGAAAACTTTTGGTCCTCCAAAAAGTCCAAACATACATTTAATAATTCGTAAATGGTGGCTTTTCCATGTCATAGGGGAGATTGTTTTGGGTTTAAACGATTTTTAGTGGTTTAATCTCACTTGGTCACTAATGACTCCAAAGAACACAGCGGGCATGTGCACTTTCGAGGCTACTGGATTGTTATGATAGAAGTTATGATGTTATGATGTTAATTTTTCTGCTTAATCTGGGTTTATCTCCAGTTCTAGAAATGTGGCTGCTTTGATGGGTTGTAACCACAGAGCTACTGGACCTAGCTGAGTAGCCCTGGAAGGGCAGTTGAAAAGGTACAGTCTGTCATGCGGGCCTGTGCCGCATGCTGGGCAGATGCTTTGCTCGGCGTCTCAATCCTTGCCATGTAGGAATTTAAACTGCTGCACAATCCCGAGCGAAAGCTAATCTGGCAGCTGACGCTCCTCAGTTGTGATAGGGGTATGTACACGGACGATCGCATTCACACAATAGTTGTTTATGACATCTGTCAGTGTATCTGTAGTTTTCAAAACCTGCTTCATAGGCTTGCTGATCTAGGGGTCACGCTTATATCGTTAGACCTCTTTCTCTCTCTCTCTAGATCATGAAGATCCCGGACAAGCCTCGGTGGCGGAGTCCTATTCACCATTCGGTGATTGGGATGACTCACAGGGTAACACCCGAACAAGTAAGCATGTCATTGCTTTGCTGTGCTGGAATAATCCTTGTCTCCTCATGTAGATAGTTCACTGAAGACATAAGGAGGCACCCTGTTTCAGTGAGGCATTCTAATAGATTTAAATTAATATGCATCGCGTTGCATTTATATTCGTGGACCACACCGACGCGCATAGCTTACCACAGACCGACATATCGCGTTATATGTGATATAGAAGGTTTCCCTTTTCGGCACCCAAGTGCTGCCGACTAGGGACTTGAGGACCTTGACCCTACATCTCAGCCTGTCGCAGATAGCGAATGCGACCCGTAGAATTATGGTATAGTCAGTGGTTTTGAATTCAGTGGTTGTGAATTCGATCATTACATTCAGCTCAGTGCTAACCTCTGCAGTCCATGTGGTGAACAGAGTGGCTGTACATTGAGTGGCGGATTGGAAAAAGGTTGTAAGATCCATCAAATAGGAGTTCAGCCTTTCACAAATCACATCAGTGATGGTACCTGAAGCCAATATTGCATCCAACGTTTCAAACTTGGGCAGAGGAGTGGAGTGCTTGACAATATGAAAGGAGTGCCACTACACAGAAAAAAAAATTGTAGCCATTTGATAAAGAAATTCAAAGATTCAACCAAAAATTTATCGATTTTCCGGCAATAAAAAAAATTGTCATATTGACAAAATTCGATAAAATTTTGTGATCACAAAGTAAAAATACATGTTGATAAAATAAAATTGTAATATTGATTAAAATATTTATCGATTTTTTTTATTTTGAACTGATAAAACATTTCACATATTGACAAAAATATTTATCAAAATATTCCACATTTTGCTTGATAAAAACAAAATATTTTTTTGATTAAAAAAAATTGTTGAATGCATTTTTTCCAATCAATAAAAAAATATTCATATTTACAATTATTTTGTTGTTTTTTTGTTAAATACAAACCCAAACGCCACAAAAAAGATACATACACACATTTATAAATGGTGGTGGTTGTTTAATATTTGAAATGCAAAGAACAAAAGCAACACCAGACGCATAGGTACATAAAAAATAACAGATGAGAGAAAGAGAAACGGAATGGAATAATTAATAACAGAAGTACATAATTATTTAGTGCCACACATTAATTTTAATATAAGAAAACAAATAAATCACTTTTAAATATAAAATACAGGGAACATCATTAAACGTTGCGAAATAAAACACGTTCTTCTGCCACATTGAAAATCATCAGCGGAAAATGGGAATCTGTAATGTGAGAAATAGTACATCCATATATATTTCAAATATATAAAATGTTTTGATGTTATTACTAATATCACATGCGGTTGCTTCTTTGTCCAATAAAATATTCTTATTACCCTTTTTCATATTCATGAATTCAATTATAAAATGTATTGGCCATTTAATTTACTTGAAAAGCACCTTTACTTTAAGAAAACACACAAACACAGATTTATGCACTACCGATCCACATACCACGACTGCTTTAAAGGAACTGCCAAAATAAACCAAACTGATGGTTAAAAAATGTTATCTGCCTTCCTAAACCACCAAGCAGAAAAAAACATGAGAACTCGTACCGTTTTTTTCTTTCCCTCTTCGTTTGTTAGGTTCATAAAAATCAGCAACAAAAAACAGTAACAAACTTACATACAAGCCTTCACCACAGTACAAATAAAACAAATAAATAAACAAGCCAAATGACACACAAACGCTCCATCCCTTCATGCCGCCAAAATTCCATGACCATGCTTTGAAATATACATAGCAACGACACTCACATCTCAAGAAAAAAAAACACAGCACATTGTTGTAGCGCTCTCTTTATGCCCTAAAATGTTGTTTCTCTCGCTCTTGAGAGCGAGAACATGCGACAAACCTTAAAAACCATTTTAACTACAGAAATTTATTAATAACCATAAACAAATTTCAATAAATTATTTGTTTGAAATCGTTTATTGATCGCTTTTTAGTAACATTTTCATGTTTGATAAACATTTTCCCTATATATTCGTAATATTTTATCGCCATTCGACAAAAATATGGTGATAAAGCTTTTAATCAAAATTTTCTGGGTGGCTTTTTTTTCTGTGTAACACGGTCGCCCGCAACACTATCGGACGTTTTGTCCTCGACTGATGTGTATGGAGATGGCGAGCAGCGCTGTTGTCGTGCTATGTTGCTTGCATGTTGATGCTCGGCAACGGGATATCTTTTTCTGGCGCTGGGAGTAAAGCGTCAAGAGTCTTTGCTACGGGCGACAAAAGCGAAATCGGTCTGTGCGAATCACCTTTGCTGATAAACTTGGTTGGGGTCACCCTGCCCATTTCGAGACTTCGGGCACGATGTTGGTTGCTTGAGACAGCTTGAGAACATTAATTATAGATTCAATATCCAGCTCATCAAGCTGTTTCAGCATTGACATGGAGATTCCATCAGGGACCAACGCTTTGGATGATTTTGCATTCCTGGTGGCATTTTCAGCATCATCCATTGTAAATTGTGGAAGCTCCTCCTAGCAAAAGACGTAGTACTTTTCTCTTCTCCTTGTCACTCTAGGGGTGCTCGATTGGTTTTCGAATAAACTAAATGTGTACCTCTTCGAATCAGTCGGCGTAACTGTCATCTTCCTTTGTTTCCTTTCTTCTTTCCGGATTCAATAGTGACTTGACAATTGCAATTCCTCGGATGATTTAGTTACTTGTTCCGCTTATGCTGACTGTCCAACCTGTCAACTTCCTGATTTAGGAGCCAACCCCAGTTAACTCGATAAAGTTCATCACGCTTATTTGCTAATACCGCCGCCTCTGTTGGGAAGTTTGATCTCACTTCGGGTATTCGACCAGCAGGTATGTAGCCAGCTTCTGTGGAGGTGAGATGTCTCAGATTTTTCAGGCGGTCTGTTGACAATTATGTCAAGATGGTCTGACTCAGAGAAATTACGAATAGCCAGGTGGCAAGATGGTTACATCTGACGACATGTGACACTCTCCTCTAATTCTGGCAGGGGCCAGACTGACTGACCGTGCAAAACATGGAGCTATCAATCTGCTCAGCCAACTTTATATCCCTCTGATAATTTCCGAACTATGAAAAAACGAAAGAAAAAAAAAAACAAACCCCTTTAAATTTGACGAACACCGCAAACGTTTTAAGGTCCATGATCTGCGAATCTGCACCTGTAATGTTCGCAGTATTTATAGAGAAGGTGCATTTTACGCATTGGCAGATGTACATGAAAAGTACAGGGCTGACATTACTGCCACACAGGAAATACGATGGAACGGGAAAGGCGTCACAACAAAACCCAAAGGTGACGCACTGTATTATAGATGCCATGACACAAAGCATGAGTTTGATTGCGGATTTGTAGTTGGTCGGAGGTTAAAACATCTGGTCTCCAGCTTCACCCCAGTGAATGAAAGACTCGCTGCAATTCTTCAACATCAGCTTTATTTGCGCTCATGCTCCCACTGAATACAAGGACGAACAGACCAAAGATATATTTTACGAGCGCTTAGAAGAAACTTTTGATCGTTGCCCTGCCCATGACATAAAATTATACTAGGCGATTTTAATGCCAAAATTGGAAAGGAGAATATTTTTGACCTAACAGCCGGGAAATTCAGTCTCCATAGTGAAACATCTGATAATGGTATGATAGACTTGCAGCTGCACCAGATTTAAACATCTCGACATCCATTGGGGCACCTGGCTGTCTCCAGATCAGAAAACAAGAAATCAAATTGATCACGTTGTAATAGATGGAAGACATTAATCGAGCGTGTTGGATGTGCGCTCGTTCCGAGGTGCAAACATAGACTCGGACTGTTGCAGCAAAGGTACGTACCAGATTAAACGTAGCAAACAAAGTGCGAACAGACATAACACAGAAGTTGGACATCGGAAGTTGGGCATCACGGAAGTTGGACATCGGTAAGCTGCAATCACAACAGATAGCAACAGCACATTCCACTCAACTGGCCCAACTGCTTAATCAAAGCACTCCTCGTCCCGATAACATATCAGAAAAATGGCAAAACATTGCCCACTCCATGCAAACAACCGCAAAATCAGTACTTGGATACCAGAGACCTCCACCAAGGAATCCATGGTATGACCAGGAGTGTCGTGCTGCTACCGAAGGGAAAAATGCGGTATAAAGGGCTACTTTACAATCAGTAGCAACGCGTAGCGCACGAGGTATCGGGAGAAAAGGAGAGAGGAGGAACGTCTTTTCCGCAGAAAAAAGAGAGGGATGGAAAAACGGGAGTGTGAACAAATCGAGATGTACAGGAAACAGAATGAAGTCCGAAAATTCTACCAAAGCGTGAAACATCAAACTGATGGCTTTGGAACTGACACATCCTCCTTTAGAGACCAGCAAGGTAATCTGGTTACTGATACAGATAGTGTGCTAAGGATAGGGAAGGAACATTTTTCCAAATTTTTGGTATCCAATAGGAAGATACCACAGATCCAATCCCAGAAGATGGTATTGAATGTATACCACCCGGCCAAGATGAGGTAAAGACAGCAATAAACCGGCTGAAGAATAATAAGGCAGCCGGAGCTGATGGCCTACCAGCCGAGCTGTTTAAAACTGGAGGCGACACGGTGATAAGGTGTATGCATCAGCTGGTTAACTCCATCTGGCGGGGAGAACGCGTACCAGACGATTGGAACCTGAGCATCCTCATAAGAAAGGAGATACGACTTTAGCTCCAACTATAGGGGCATAAGTCTTCTCCCTATCGCCTACAAGATAGAGTCAGGGATATTGTGCGAACGACTAAAGCCCATGGTCAACGAAATAATTGGACCATACCAATGCGGCTTTAGACCTGGCAAGTCCACCATTGACCAGATATTTACCCTGCGGCAATTCCTGGAGAAGACTCAAGAGATGCAGATCGACACCTACCACGTTTTTGTCGATTATAAAGCAGCCTTCGACAGCCCGCTACGTTCAAAGGTATTCCAAGTCATGTCTGAGTTTGGTATCCCCGCAAAGCTCATTCGGCTTTGTAAAATGGCTCTAACTGACACAAGATCTTCAGTTAAAATAGGAAAGAACCTCTCTGAAGAGTTTGTACCAAAAGAGGTTTCAGGCAAGGAGACTGCTTTTCGTATGATATTTTCAACATCCTGCTAGAAATGATTATACGAGAGGCAAACGTAAAATGAAGTGGCACAATCTACAGCAATAGCCACATGTTACTTGCTTATGCTGATGATATAGACATCATGGGAGATCAATAAACGAAGTAACCGATACCTTTATGAAGGTCGAAAGAGAATCTGCTAAAGTGGGTCTGGCGGTAAACGGCGGGAAGACCAAGCTGATGGTGTCGACGCGCAATGCGTCCATTGAGATCGGACCAACTGTTGAAGTTGGTCTTATAATTTTGATGTAGTAAAAGACTTCGTATACCTCGGCACCGCCGTAATCACAACAACCGACATCAGTTGTGAAATAAAAAGAAGAATTGTATTGACCAACAGATGCTACTTTGGCTTAAGTAAGCACTTCAAAAACAAGGCCACAACTCGTCAAACAAAAATAACGCTTTACAAAACACTGATACTACCCGTGCTGATGTATGGTTCCGAAGCCTGGGTACTTGCGCAAGCAGATAAGGCAGTTCTTGACGTGTTTGAGAGAAAACTTCTTCGAAAGATCTACGGACCAATCTGCGTTGACGGTGAATATCGACGTCCTATGGACCACTAGCTGTATCTGCTATACAACGACATCAATATAGTTAAAAGTATCGAGATGCAGCGATTGCGTTGGCTAGGCCATATCATAAGAATGAGCGATGATGAACCCGCTAAAAAGGCGTATAAATTCGAGCCACATGGCGGTGCACGCAGAATTGGCAGGCCAAAGAATAGATGGCGCAAACAAGTGGATGAATAGATGACAAGGCGCGGTATTCCAGAGAGCGAAGCACTAAACAGAGAGAATTGGAGATCTTTTCTTAGTTCGTTCTATGGAACAAATATTCGGTAATGGGCCAGCTAAGTAAGTAAGTTGAAAATTATGTCAAGATGGTGTGACTCAGAGAAATGAAGAATTGCCAGGTGGCAAGATGGTTATATCTGAGGAACTGTGATACTCTCCTCTAATTCTGGCAGGTGCCAGACTGACTGACCGTGCAAAACGTGGAGCTATCAACCTGCTCGGCCAACTTTATACCTTTCTAATAATTTCCGAAGACCGAATTCCACAACCCCAATACCAGTCGATTATGATTCCAAAGGCTGGCTTGGGCCTTTAATCTGGAGTAAAACTATTTTTCAACGGGATGTGTACGTTGAGCAGCTGTGACAGCTGCTATCCCCTAAACATTATAGGTACGGGTCATTAGTAGAGCTGGCAAACTATCGTTATTCTCAACATTAGATATTTCCGATATTTCATATCAAAAAATCGATAGCTATCGATATTATCGTTAATTTGCCAACACATTTAATTTGGAAATAAAAATGGCGGAAATATTTATGCTTTTTTTGATTTTTATACAAATACTTCACAGAAATGTAAAGGAGGAAAACCCATTTCTTTTATTTAATAAAAATACACACGAATATAATTTACTTTTACTTTGTGCATGTGACTTAAGTCCACGGTCACTGGCACAATTTTTTCTTACATCCACAAAACCGAAAAGCAGCTAAATTTATATTAATTTCAATAGATTTTAATTTAGGAGTTTTTAATCCGATAATATGGATAAACAAAACTATAATCGATAGAGCCGTAGATTTTTTGCCAGCTCTCAAGCGAGATAGGTCTCTATTGAACACACTGGTTCAATAGAAAAGCTAATGAGTGTAGCATTAAATTGTGGGACTTCCGAGGTAAAAGTTATTCATGTGTACAGTGTACACACTGCCGATGAAAAATTAAGATGTGATACTCACAGCTCGAAAGGCATTACAATTGTTGCACGCGGTCGCTTAGCTCAGATCACCTTCATATCATCGTCTACCTTGTCCCTTTGGATATGTTCATCCGAAATAATTTTCTTATTTTCATTCCTTCATTTAATCATAAACAGACAAATTTCAGTCACGCCAAACACTATTCCCTATCACCGAATGTGATACAATCGCCGCTGCTGATGATGGTAATAATAATATTTGGTTCAATATTTAAAGGTTTGTTTTTCCTTTCTGTTTTCCACAAAAATGACTTTGTTTATTAACTTTAACACACATCGACACAATTGTTGAAAAACATCCAATGCTCTCTTTGGGCTCCATTACCCGAACAACATTAAGACCCAAAAGTGAAAAAGAGGAGATACTAAATTTCCACATATGACGATGATGATGATGATTTCTATCGACAAAATATAAAATACCTACCGGCCTGGCCATCCCCCGCCATTCAGACAGATATGGTGGTGGTCAGTTTTTATTTGTTGTTGGTCATAGCTTTGGGTAGTTAGCTGATGGTTAGAATGATGCTGAGGTTCCTTTCTGGTCATTGACAATGGTTTTGTTTAGACAAAAAAAAAAAAGCTATGGAACGTTTGTAAGTTGTGTAACGGTGAGTAAATGCTTACAATATTTGTGGTTTTGTGGTGGCATGGCATGCTTCAAGGATCGCATAATTTAAAACAGTCAAAGCTTTTTGGTAAATGAAATTCTGGCCAAGAAGGAACAATGTTGTTTACTTTTCCTTGGCTAAGAAGACTAGAAACGGGGGAATTTTCCCCACCCGCACTTAACATTAAATCAACGATATATGGCCGAGGAGGAGGAGTTGTTACAGGACCATTGTACGCTTGAATAACCAATGGTTATTTTCATTTTTTCCATATAAATCGCATATCATTAGTGTGATATCGTCTCAACCATACACACTTAAAGATATGTGTGTACATGTATGTGGGTATGTAGCAAACCAAATACTTGTCGGTTCATCATTTGCGGGCTTTCAACAGATAAACAATATTGAAAATTTATTTTCTTAAATTATTACTTTATTTTGATGCTGGAAAATTTATTCAGAACCAAGCCAGAGGGAGGAAAATTTCAACAACTCGTTTCTTCTTTCGATAATGGATTCAATTGTAATGAAAACACCTTCTGGGGTTTATTGGATGTATGTATGTGGTCAAGACATTGATAAGCTTTAATGTTTAAATTTTGTCCAAATACTGAATGGAATTTTGAATAAAAGACTTTTGCCAAAAATATGTGTTGTTTATTGTGGCTTTAAAGAATTTTTCGTATAATTACCAGTCTTCTCGAAACTTATTGGCCATTTGACTTCTGGCCATAATAAGAAAAGTTTTAAATGAATAAGTTTTCAGACATGAAAATTTCACGTGTTAATTGCCGGGTATGCGGTAGAGTTTGAGGTAGTAGTCGATTTAGATATGTTATTTGAAAGTGGAAATATTTAAAATTAGCATCGCTTCAATTCGATAGAATAATGAAAATATGTTCAAATATGTTTGACACTAATGGCGATAGTTCATATTGTTGTTAGACTGCTCTTTTTATTATGTAGGTACACATATTCTTACATAAAACATCCCAGAAGGCACAAAGGGGTCTTCTTTTATATTAAGTCACCCTAAATCACATTAGCTCAATATAATGGTCCAGCTTTTTATAGCCGAGTTCAAACTTTAGGCATTACTTTAGACATGCTTTACATGGCTAAAATACTCAGGAAATGTCTGGAAATCGAACCCGGACATTCAGTGTACTGTGTTCTGTTCTAATAAAGAATCCTTTGCAAATATTATGCTGAGTTGATAGGAAATATTCTGCAAATCCAGAATTGTGGATCAAACCAAGAAGGTCCGATATATACAGGTAATTTGTTCCATAAGCTGAAATAACAGTACATTTCCAAGCCACTGATTTATTCGCTTCTTCCTTCCAATCTTTACGAAAGAGATACTCTCGTGATACCCTCAACTTAACTAGGCGTTTAAACTGGACAATTTTGAGTAGACAATTGTAGACACGAATCTTTTTCACTTAAACATTAATATATTTTAAAATATGTATGTCTTGAGAAATTTATAAATGTGTTGGTGAAAAAGTTGGTTTTTATTTGAAAATTTTGCCTTTTTAGGCGAAGATCATTTTTATACCCTCCACCATATGGAGTGTATAATTAAATTTGTCATTCCGTTTGTAACACATCGAAATATTCGTCGGAGACCCTATAAAGTATATACATATATTATTGATCAGCATAAAGTTCTATGTCGATTTAACCATGTCCGTCTGTCTGTCTGTTGAAATCAAGATACAGCTCGCAATTTTAAAGATAAGAAACAAACATTGTTCCACAACATCCCATACGGGACAAGGGAGACTTCTCTCATATCAATGAGTGCACCCCGATTCATATTAGCTCAATGATATGGGACCTACTGTTTATCGCCGAGTCCGAACGGCGTGTCTAAAGACACCACTTGTAGAGAAGTTTTACAAGGCTGAAATACTCAGGAAATGTCGCCAACATTACTGAGGGGTATTTTGCCACCGTTGAAAAATGTTTGATGTTGCCTGGCCGGGGAATCGAACCACCGACCTTCTGCGTGCAAGGCGGGCATGCATACCATTGCACCACGGTGGCAATGGTACAGAAGGTTTTATTAATTGCAGGATGGTTGGTATTGAAAATGGGCTATATCGGTCCACGTTTTAATATAGCCCCCATAGAACGGTACCACCCGATTTTCGGTATTTTGAAGGTATTAGCTTCATTATCACACCGCAATGGCTAATATTTGGCACTTAGTCTTCTTTAAGGGTATTCAACTTTCCCCCAGAATTTTGTCGGTATCGGTCCATGCCTTCATATAGCCACCATAGAACGGTACCTCCCGATTTTCGGTATTTTGAAGGTTTTAGTTTCATTATCACACCAATATGGTTGAAATTTGGTACTTAGTCTACGTTGGGGGTATAAAACCTTCCCCCTGAATTTTGTCGGTATCGGTCCATGCCTTCATATAGCCACCATAGAACGGTACCTCCCGATTTTCGGTATTTTGAACGTAGTGGCCTCAATATTCCACCGAAATAGCTGAAGTTTGGTATTAAGCCTTTGTTGGGGGTATACAACTTCCCCCTATAAATTTGTCGGTATAGGTCCACGCCTTCATGTAGCCCACATAGAACGGAACCTCCCAATTTTCGGTATTTTGAAGGTTGTGGCCACAATTTTTCTCGGAAATGGCTGAAATTTGGTATTTAGACATCGTTTGGGGGTTCTCAACTTTCCTCTTTAAATTTGTCGTATAGGTCCACGCCTTCATATAGTACCCATACAACAGTACCTCCCGATTTTCGGTATTTTGAACATTGTGGCACAATTTTCCTCCGAAATGGCTGAAATTTGGTATTTAGACTTGGTTGGGAATACTCAAACTTCCCCTATAAATTTGCCGGTATAGGTCCGCGCCTTCATATAGCCCCCATGGAAAGGTACCTCCAGATGTTCAGTGTTTTGAAGATTGTGGCTTCAATATTCCATATTGGAGTCGAGCTTGATGTTCAATCAATAATGCAAGAGAAAAAGGAAAGCCGACGACTCGAACCCACACACCCACCACTATGTGACATGACATGTTTCGCCTTTGGTAATAAAGGCTCCTCAGACATATCGGATGTGGGACGGCTTCGCTATCATCTAACTTTTACTCTTTCAAATGCATTTTTGTTTTTTACAACAACAATGGTGATTTTCCCATTTAGTCGTGCTTTCATGACAAACGCTTAGCGCTGCCTTTGAAAGTAATGAGTTTGGGTCTGAACGCTAACACGCCGTGACAACACTTTTTTCGTGTGTTTTTCAAGGACGCTGAGCCCCAGCCTGGCTCAGCTGATTTTATTTTTTATTTGAAAATGTTGCCTTTTTAGGCGAAGATCATTTTTAGTAATAATTTTTAATTAATTTCTCGTTGGAGTCGAGCTTGATGATCAATCAATAATGCAAGTGAAAAAGGAAAGCCGACGACTCGAATTTTTGCGTGCTCAAAATTATCTATGTGTAAATAAATTTAGTGAGAAACAAAAGGTTATGCCATACCATAACATAGTGACATTAAAAGTTTTTTCAAATGACTTTTTGCATGAGGTTTTTTGTGGAATCACCTTATAATTCAGATTTTGTCTAATCTTAGGTAAAATATAATAGAGGGATACGAGTTTGTAAAAAAGTCATAACCCTAATATAGACGTTGATTCGATGATATCATTCTGGTAATATTTTGTCCAAACCTAATTTAAGTACGAAGATGGGCCATATTGGTATACTACTTCGGGTACATCCACCACAAAAGTTAAAATCTCAAACTTCAAATGGCACCCGCCATAACTTTAGAAGAAAGTAACCGTTTTGGTTCCAATATGGACTGTATTTATCCGTTCCTTCAGCCACTTAAATTCAGTTATATATAGCGAGTAATCGTAGTGTCGTGGTCGTGTCTTTCATCTGCACTTTTATTGCAGTGTGGACTTGCCCACTAAAAGGATTATAGCGTTGTAACCGGGACCACAAATACTGCCTTCGTTGAAAGTCTCACTATGATACCAAAAATCTGAAGCTGGGGAGGGAGTTACTCGAAAAGGTTGTCCCATTAACACCTTCTTAGAACTAGATATATGTTTGGAACTTAATCAAAGAAATCAGTAAGAAATGTGTAAAATTCGGACCAGATCGGTTACTACCTTCGATAGTTATCTTGTTAACCAATCACGGAGACAGACTGTGAATCTCAACATATGTGGGGTATAAAATCATTATTTCCCGTTTTCTGTAGTTGTAGTCTGTTGGGAGTTTGGGCAAATATCAGGGCTACATGTCAAGAAATATGTCCTTCCACCAAACATTACATCGTCCACCACCTGCATTACCTTAATAAAAATCAATATTGTTACAGATTTAAAGAAATTCTGTGTATACTTTGCTTTATTCCAGATACGATTTATATTAATGCAACGAGGGTTTTACAAGGCTTTTTAAATGTTATTCAGTTACTCACACACGACTTCACTAAACACACAACTTTACTCTTTACTAAATTCACGATTTACTTCTTTACTGCTGACGGCTATTATTCGCGGTCTGCATTACAACTCAACTTACCTATCTGCTACTCTGCCGTAATTACACTCGCTCGCTGATGCATAGATTGTTCTAGACTCATCAATGTTCAGGTGAAATACCGATTCGCAAATACACCTACAAACAGACGGATAAATGTAAACAACAAATGGGACAGAGGTAATAAACAAGAGAGATTATAAGGAGTTACAATGAATGACTTCACAATGTAGAAGCATAACTGAATGAACAAAAAGGGATATAGAGAAAGTACAACAAAAACAATAGCAAGACCAGTAAGGAAAGAATAACAGTCGGACGGGGCCGACTATATGATTCCCTATATCTAACATCTACGATCTTAACCAAATTGAGCCGTGTTTTCCAAATAATCTGGCAAACATATATGGGAGCAAAGGTTTGACTAATGCCAGTCACCCTTTTCGTTAGTTGTAGTACATTTTAGTTAGTCACCGTAAAACGTCCTAAGAACGTTCGCTCCTTTATTTCATGAAGTGTGGACTTGGCTACAAAAAGACTTATACCGTTGTAACCGGAACCTCAGATACTGCCTTCAGTGAAAATTCCATTACGATACCAAACATCTCAAGCTGGTGATGGAGTTACCCGGAAAGGTTGTCCCATAAAGACCTTCATAGAACTAGATATATGTTTGGAACTTAATCAGAGAAATGATCAAGAGATGTGCGAAATTCGGACAAGATCGGATACTACCTTCGATAGTTATCTTGTTAACTAACCATCCAGACAGACTATGCTTCTGAGACGGAGTGAATATCAACATATGTGGGGTATAAAATCATTATTTCAATGAACAACATTTCGGGTCGTGAGGTATAAAACCCCGGTTTGGTGTGGTTGAAGTCTGTTGGGAGTTTGGGCAAATATCAGGGATATACAATTCAATCGTCCACCACCTGGAAACCTTATTAAAAATAAACAATGTTACGGAATTAGGTTTAACGTAATTCCGTGTATACTTTGTTTCATTCCCCGATCCGATTTGTATCAATAAAACGAGGGTTTGGTTATATTACGAATTTACGAATCACACAGCTTTACCCTTTACTCAATTCACGATTTGATTCTATACTGCTGACGGCTATAATTCACGGAATGAATTACAACTCAACTCAACTACCTGCTGCTCTCCCGTATTTACACTCGCTCGCTGATGCATAGATTGTTCTAGCCTCATCAATGTAGGAGGTTCTCCAATGTTCAGGCGAATGAATGTAAAAAAACAAATGTGACACAGGTAATAAATAGGAGAGAGTAGAAGGGGTTACAATGAATGACGTCACAATGTAGAACCATAACTTAAAAAACAAAAAAGGGTGATAGAGTACAATAAAAACAATAGCAAAACCAAAAAGGAAAGGATCAAAGTTGGGCGGGGCCAATTATATGATTACCTACAACTAAAATCTACGATCTAAACCATACTGAGCCACATTTTCCAAATGTCATATAAATGTCTGTCCAATCTTGTCTTTGGCGTATCAAATATATGAAATCGGACAAACATATATGGGAGCAAAGGTCGGACCAATGTCAGTCATCTCTTCAATAGTTGTAGTACATTTTAGTTAGTCACCGTAGAACGTTCTAAGAACTTTCGCTTCCTTATTTCATGAAGTGTGGACTTGCCCACGAAAAGACTTATACCGTTGTAACCGAAACCGCAAGTAATGCCTTCGGTGAAAGTTTCATTACGATACCAAACAGCTAAAGCAGGTAAAGGAGTTACCCGAAAAGGTTGTCCCAACTAGATATATGTTTGGAACGTAATCAGAGAAATGATCAAGAGATGTGCGAAATTCGGACCAGATCGGTTACTAACTTCCAGACAGACTATTCGTCTGAGATGGAATGAATATCAACATATGTATGTGCGGTATAAAGTCATTATATCAATGAGCCACATTTCTGGTCGTGAGGTATAAAACCCCGGGTTTGTGTGGTTGTAGTCTGTTGGGGGTTTGGGCAAATATCAGGGATATATATAATTCAATCGTCCACCACCTGGAAACCTTATTAAAAATAAAAAACCGTAACTCCGTGTATACCTTCTTTGATTTCCCAACACATTTGTATCAATAAAACGAGGGTTTTACAAGGCTTTTTTAATGTTATTCAGTTACTCATACAAGACTTCACTAAGCACATAGCTTTACTCTTTACTTAATTCACGATTTATTTCTATACTACTGAAAGCTATATCCAAATCTGAACCGATTTCAATATAATTTACGGGAGCTATATCCAAATCTGAATCGATTTTCAACAAAAGCAATACCATTCTTCCTATAGCTAATAACTGATTGCAATGGTTTTGATCAAAATGATTATAAAAACTCAATTTTCGTAAAACTTATTCCACTCTGTTCGTGACATAATGGAAATATTGACAATGTACTCATGGTGCTGCTTATAGAAAATTCTACATGACACAACATTAACACCATTTGTTTAACCTGCTTTAAAAATATTTCGTAAATGGCCGGTCACTTGTATATGGCATTTTGTTTTCTTTTTTTTTTTTTGTGAGTGCCGTTACTCCATTTGTTCAAGAAAGAATATTGTAGATACCGAGAAAAATACTCATTACAAAAACGCTTACTAACCCATTATTTTAACAAGGGCATGTCCCAAGAAATACGTGATCATGTGTTGGCGATTAAAATAATTAGTTTCGACTTTTAGAAACTTAGTTTAGTGGCCACCACTTATTTCTTGCGGCAATCCATTGTTAAGGGGTTTGGTGTGATAGCACATAAACGACTCCTCCGACTTAAATTTTCCAATAAGAATATCTCATGAAACTAAAACAGAAATAAATGCATTATTTCTTTCAGTGCACACACATTGACCATCCATTTAATATTTTGCTACCCCTTTTTGATCTTTGCTCTAAACACCACTACACACCGATATTAAAGAACCAACGATGAAGGAATTTAACAAAGTCCAAGATATTTTTTCGTAAATTCCCATGTGTGACGATTAAAGACTTTCATGTCCAAAGCCATAGTCATTCTTCTATGACATGCTATCAGTATAATGCTATTCTGCATTTTATTCTCTCGGTACTACCGTCGTTGCTTCTACTGCTTCTATTTGTGTCCACCACTCAACAGTGGGTTAATGTATGCTAAACATATTCAAATTTTATGTATCGTCATTTGAGATCAGCAACATGAAAAACATAATTTGCTCATTGTCAGTCAGTGATAGTGTGGCAAAAGACAGGACAGAACAGACAAAAGGGGGAAGTCCAAAATAATGTCTACACAATTTCTTATTTACCAGCCAACCGACCGACCATTGGTGTTCAAGGGGTCAGATTGTTTAAAAGCTTTGAATTGTTTGTTTTTGGTTTACTGGTTCTTATGGGTTAGGCGGTTAAACAGTGTCCATTGGTTTATGATGGCATTTTCATTTCCACATCCACTTCCATTTTCCATTTGCATTATTAAGTTATTTTAATGTCATTGCGTTCATTGTTTTTTTTTCAGTTCAGACTTCTTCTGGTATTTTCACATATATTTTGGATTATATGGGTTGTTTTCAGTGTCTGGGGAGTTTATGTTTTTTCTTATTTTTGTAAAGGTGAAGGTTTTGTTTCGCTCTTTAAAAATACTTCAAAGAATGCAACAATCATCCAATGTTTGTCAATATTATCTAGAAGTTATGTATATTGTCGGAAAATATTTTGTATTCATTTCCGCTGGTTTGATGATGTTTCACACATCCGTTGCCCGCTTTAAAATACTGAAAGGTCCGTTCATTGCTCTGACATATTTTCAACAATCGAAACCATTCTCATTTACATTATAATCAGGGAGTTGGGGAAATTTATTTCTTTGACCTTGAGCTCTTATGAATACTGGGAATTAGGAAGTAGTACATTAGAGATAGATTAAATGCAAAGCTAAAACGGGAATATACAATTACTTGACTATTGCATGAATTTGTATGTGACAAAAAATTCAAATAAAACAACAAGAAATTATCAATCAATTTTACCGTTGGCAAGAACATGACAAGGACATATATGACACTAAGCGAACAAAATTGATTTTCCATAATTAATTCGTTAAATTAAATTCCAGTTATATTAAAAAGTTAAAATTTTCAACAAGAGTCTTATTTGCGTCCATGCCCTCACCAAAGACAGTGACGACCAACGATATATTTTGCGAAAGCTTAGAAAAACATGTAACAAGTGTCCCGCCCATTACGTTAAAATTATTCTAGACGTGTCAACTGATCTAAAAACATGAAATCGTATTTACACGTTGTGATAGATAGAATACATTTATCGAGCGTGTTGGATGTAGACTTCTCTCATATTAATGAGTGTACCCCGATTCACATTAGCTCCGTGATATGGCACCTACTGTTTATCGTCGAAACCGAACGGCGTGTCTTAAAACACCACTTGTAGATAAGTTTTACATGGCTGAAATACTCAAAAAATGCCGCCAAAATAACTGAGGGGTATTTTGCCACCGTTGAAATTTTGATGTTGCTTGGTCGGGAAATCGACATTCGGCTTGCATTTGGGTTAAAACTTTTTTACAATCTCGTATCCCGGTATTATATTTTGGTGAGTTTTTATTTAAAACTAGCAGAACCCGGTCCGCGTTGCTGGACGACGGGCCATGAGTTTTAATGACTTTTTATGGACTTTATGCTTGACAATTCAAACATAGGTATTTTCTACCTCACTGCTTCAGTCCATTTCAAACCGAAGAGGACTTAAAATTTATCAACAGATTTCGTCTGTAGCCCTTCTTTTCTCTTTCGGACTTTGTCTGACTTAGGCAAAAAAAAACATTAATTCGTGCAACAGGAAATAATTTTTTATTTTTTTTTTTCAAAGTGTTTTGTGCGCTACCGTTTTTCATACTTAAATAGAATAAGCGTTATTTTAGTCATTTATAGGCTAAAGTTCATTCACTCTCGCTACAGGAAATCATTTTAGAGAAAAAAGATCAAAAAGTCATAACCTTAGTGTGCACATTGCACCACGGTGGCACCCAATAATAATGTGGGTTAAACCTACGAATACCGAAAATCGGGTGGTACCATTCAATGTGGGGAAGGGGGATTATTAAACCATGGGCATGTATCGACCATTCATGCAATGCCTTCAGAATTCATTAAAACGTCGACGCGTTACTTGTCACTTTGTATGGGGACTATACCAAACCGTATACGTCCGCGCCATTTCCCCCATTTTCAATACCAAAAGTTCAACGGACTTACAATAGACTCTACCAAAATGTTATCCACCTACTTCAATCCTTTCGGACGCTAGAGATTCCCACATGCGGACAGTCGGACGGACAGGGCTACATCAATGTCGAATTGCACGCTGATCAAGAATATATTAGGGTGACCCAGAAAACATTTTGTTTATTTCCCACCCCCTAAATTTGTTACATTTGATCCAAAAACCTTATATATGACATTTTATGGTTCATGTATATTCAAATGTTTCGAATCATATGTCAATATTTTCGGTGGAGTGTATGTTATCGGACCATAACTTTGTTTACTGTGAAATTGATATTGATACACGACTGGATAGTATAGTCAGACGTATGTACATACTCGTTTTGCGATTATAACAAGCTCAAATCGTGTATGGATTCGCAACTTGAGGATTTTTCTGTCTTAGGGACACCTACAGAAGATCTTAATAGTCTCACTGCACACATTCAAGCAGCTTTAAATTGTTCCACAGTAACAAAACCCCTTAGTATGAACCAAAGAAAGGCAATTGCTCCATGGATAAATGGAAATTTGATAAAATTAATCGATTATAAGAAAAAACTGCTGAAATTGAGAAGGAAATATCACAATAATAACAATATTAAAACTCAATTAAGAAGGATAAGTAACGTCATTCGAAATTCAACTAGAATTTCAATGAATAATTACTATGTTAATAATTTAGGCGATATACAGTGTAACCCCAAAAAAGAGTGGCGATTTTTAAATGAAACTCTTGGCAGAAATGTACAAAAACAAATATCGATTTTTGATCGTGATGGCAATGTTGTTATGGATGATGAAAGTAAATCTACACTATTTAACAACTTCTTTTTAAACTCTGTGGAAAATCTAAAAAATATGATACCTGCGTTCCCTGGAGATAATTGTAATTCGCTGAGGACGCTTTCTTACAATCGGAATACACTTGTCATGACTCCTACTACCTCAATTGAGATAGAACGTGAAATTATGTCACTAAAATTAAATAAAGGTAATGGCCACGATAACGTACCCCGTAAAGTTCTTCAGATTTGTAGTAGCAACTTAATTCCTCATTTGGTAAGCATTTTTAACAGCATGCTTTCGACATCGACCTACCCTGGCAGTCTCAAGATACATAAAATCATACCAATACCAAAGGATAAACACTCAACACATATGGAAAGTTTTCGCCCAATTTCAGTATTGCCATCTATAAATATAATATATGAACGCATTTTACACCGACAAGTAACTGCCTTTTTGGAAGACAATCGCTTATTAACAAATTCCCAGTACGGTTTTCGTAAAGGATGTGGAACAGACGAAGCTATAATTAATGTACAAAATTATATATGTAAAATGTTGGACGATGGTTACAATGGCGTTGCTGGAATCTTTTATGATCTGTCCAAGGCTTTTGATATGATTGATCATAGAATATTGCTGGAAAAGCTTCAGATTTATGGTGTTCATGGGCGTGAGTTGCTCCTTTTTAAATCATATCTTGAGAATCGACGGCAGTTTGTGCAAATTGGGGACAGCAAAAGCGCATTGGCATTGGTTGAACATGGTGTACCACAAGGAAGTGTTCTAGGCCCATTGCTATTTTTAATTTATGTCAATGATATCTGTAATTTGCAGTTAAATGGTCGGCTGTTTATGTATGCTGACGACATATCTCTTTTTTATCCCTACAAATCTACAGCGGATGTGAAATGTTATATGGAACGTGATTCCTCATTGATTTTTGAATACATGAGACTAAACAAGTTATTCTTAAATAGAGGGAAGACTAAGTTAATAAGATTTAAGCCACATCGTGATCCAAATTCGCTATCACTGTAGATGGAGAGCTTATACAAGAAGTTAATATTGTTAAATATTTGGGGATATATATGCAGTCGAACCTTGCTTGGAATCAGCATATAAATCATTTAAAAACAAAAATATCGCCAGTACTTGGATTATTGTATAAGTTTAAATACAAATTCAGCGAAGAAACCAAATGTTTAATCTATCAAACAATGATACAAACCCATCTTAATTATTTAGCCGTTATTTATGCGTACATTAAGACAAGCGAATTAAAATCATTGCAAAGGCTTCAAAATAAAGCTTTGAAACCGGTAGCAAATTTGCCAATTTCATTTCCAACCACTTCCTTATATAGTGATGCTTTTCCATCGATATTGCAGCTTTTAACGTATGTCTACAAATGTATACATCATATTGGATACCATACCATAGAGTTTATTGTAAACCAAATTTCTTTCAACACCAGGAATAATCAACAGCTTAGAGTTGCATTGTGTCGCACTGAGAGTCATGAGTTTAACCACTTGCCTGATGAAAAATCATCTTAAATCTCAAATTGAAAGTCTTTTATAAACGATTGCACTTCAGATGTTATATTACACTGCTCAACAAAATTGAAAAAGTTGAATGTGTCAGACGAAGTTGCAGTTGTTTCAAGATGAAATCGCCGAGTTATTTTTAAATCCGGTGCCGGTTTTTCACCATCAGCTCTTGTTTTTGAGATGTAGCTCAAAATCGGTTTTTACGAGTTTAACCCAGACTTTCGTTATTTTCGGATACAAACAAATATTTTTTGTGGGTTTTTCGACATTAATATATTAAGGAGATGTTGTACGCTCGATACAAATTGTATTTGAAATAGTTATGGTGAGTATATATCAAAAAATATAGAAAATATACGACGGACCTTGTAAAAATTGCATATTTTGAGTACTTTAAGCTGTAATTACGTCATCGGGAGAAGTCATAAGATCTTCATATGGCAATGCGGATATGCTTAGGGTGTTTACTATATAGTCCAGTATTCAAATATATAATATAAAGTTCATACCGCCTATGATTCGAGCATAACCTAAAAATCATCATGAAGACTGCCATTGAAAAGTAAATGGCTTATGTGGTAATGATATCACTGGTAAATTATTTCCCTTTAGCAGTCTTCATGGCGATTTTTAGGTTATGGCCGAATCATGGAGGCTATGAACTTTATATTATACATTTGAATACTGGATTATATAGTAGACACCTTAAGCATATCCGGAGTACCATATGAAGATCCTATGACTTCTCCCGATGACGTAATTACAGCTTAAAGTACTCAAAATATGCAATTTTTACAAGGTCCATCGTATATTTTCTATATTTTTTTGATATATACTCACCAGAACTATTTCAAAAACGATTTGTATCGAGCGTACAAAATCTCCTTAATATATGAATGTCGAAAAACCCACAAAAAATATTTGTTTGTATGCGAAAATAACGAAAGTCTGGGTTAAACTCGTAAAAACCGATTTTGAGCTATATCTCAAAAACAAGAGCTGATGGAGAAAAACCGGGACCGGATTTGAAAATAACTCGCCGATTTCATCTAGAAACAACTGCAACTTCGGTTGAAACAAAAGTCCTGTTGACCAGTGTTATTTAAGAAATGTAATAACTTTTGAATTGTGTAATTTGCCAGCTAGCCTCTACAATGCCTAATGGCGCTGAGGCGAATTAAAATATGAATTGTAAGTTTTATAACGAATAAATGAAAATAATATACATAAAAAAACGGTTAACGTTAACCCGTGCCAACCTAGCGATCTTTGATTCCAAAGTAATTTGTGTGGGCGTAAAGATGCACTTTCACGAAAATTCTCTAAAGGCCGTAACTATGGTCCAATTGATGACAAAACTTTACCTGTAGTGCGATTCTCTAACACATTTTTTGAGTTACCGACAAAATTCGGTAACATTAAAAATGAAAAGATAAAATAAAAGTTGACAACAATCTTGCTATCGGTAGAACTTTACGACTGTTTTTTATTCGTCGCTAACTTACCGAAAAATATCGGTAATTACCGAAATTATAAGCATTTTAATTTTACCGACAATTGTCGGTAACTCAAAAAATGAGTTAGAGAATCGCACTACAGTTCATTAGTATGGCTAAAAAAACGATTTATGCAAAAGTTTATGACGATCGGTTAACGACAACCCGTGCCCTCCGACCGATCTTTATTTTCATAGTACTTTGTATGAGGGCCAAAGGAAAAGAGCTCTAGAGGCCACAATTATTTTCCAATCGATGAACCAGTTCATTGTTGTGGGTAATGAAATTCACCTCTCTTGCCCTGACGTTATAATTTATGCTTGAGCGTTCGTGTGACTTCTTCAGATTCTCAAAGATCATATGCAGTATTATACTGATGGTCTATTAGGTTTATATCTGAATCCACGACAGTTCCAAATTGACGTACACTTCCGTAAGACGATGCGTGTTGCATCATATTCAAGCCGAAAACTGAAGAAAAAAGCGGTCATACCTAGACAGCTATCGTTGGTGCTCCTCAAGGCGAAGGCGACATCGCTAACGCGTAGATCCCAGTTACGCTGATTTTCACCGATATATGATCGAATCATCTGTAAGACAGAACGGTTTACTCTTTCAGCAGAGTTTGACTGGGGAGAATACAGTGTTGCCATCTTTCGAATAGCATTTAAATAGGCCGTTGGGTTATAAATTGACTTTTCTTTCAGGGTTTCTTAAAGACATTCGTTGTCTTGTTTGCGTTGCAAACATCACAGGCCTTTACAGCCCATCGAACGTCAATGATAATTTTAGGCCAGTAGTGTCGTTCCCTGAGTCGCGATAGAGTCGTATGTATACCTACATGTCCTGATGAGGGAAAGGCATGCGCCGAGAGTGACACTTCTTATCGCAATTCCTTCGGTATCCATAATTTTCATAATTTTCATGCATTCTCGTCGTCGAGAGCATCTCCGATGGCAAATTGTGTCCGGTTGTAGGCGTACTTTTCCGAAACGCACAAATCTGGTATGGCATTTTTTTCCCCGATTACTTTTTGTCTCAAGGCTTTATATTCATCGGAATCGAAGTATGTACTAGCTAAGTCGATGTCTAATAACAGGTGCGCTTTTATTAAGCCCCCCGTGTATATACGGGAGTGGGAGTCTGGTACAACATTTTGGCTATCTTTACGATATTGTATATTAAACGGGAATCTTTCGAACTTCAGGCTCCACCTTGCCAGTTTATCCGAAAGCTCATTTTGGCTCATGAGCCATTTGAGGCTCCAATGGTCAGTGATGATGGTGAAAGGCAGCCCCTTGACATACTTTAGAAATTGTATCACGCTAAGTACTACTACATAGCATTATAGCTCAGTCACGCTATGATTTGTTTGTGTTTTGTTGTGTTTTGCTGACATATAAGCAGCATGAGCCTCATCAGTGACTTGAAAAGATACTCCCACAACACCGTCACTAGACGCGCCGCATTGAATAAAAAGTCTCCGCGAAAAGTCCAGGTGATAAAAAAGGGAGCAGACGTTAAGAAAACCATAAGTCGTTCAAAGGACAAAACAGATTCCTTTGACATCTCGAACGTTCTTATTCGGTCTTTCGTTAAATTGTCATGAAGAGGGGCAACAATGGATGGATGAACCTACGGTACCATCCTCACATCCCCAAGAAACGCCTTAATTGCTTTGGTGCTTTCAGAAACGAAACGGAAAGGAAATTTATAATTCCCTTTACGGATATGCATCGCATATCATTCTTAGTTAATTTATGAATGTCCATCTGTTCGTAACGTAAAGGTCGCTTTTATTGTCCAGATTGGATGAAAATAACAGATATTTTTAACCATAGGAGAATCGGTTCCGATTCGATTAAATTTCCATATACATACATATATTTTGACCATATTACATATGGATCAGAGGTCCGCAAAATGCCACTCGCTTTTAATGCATATTCGCGATTTCGTGCTTTTTTCATTGCTTGATATTGCCGTCTCTGTTTAATGCTATTGCTTGCTTTGCCTTTACTTTCATGAGTGTGTGCCAATTGCACACACACAACACACTACAAGAGCTCGTTGCCTTTTTTTTTGCACGCTGCCTTCGAAAAAGCACGTTGCATTACAAAAAGCAGTATATATTTCTGGTCAAATTTACATGTTTATAAACATAAAAAAATTAATGTTGAGACAATAAAAACAATTACTAGTTTAGTTTATCCTATTATTAAAGAAACTCAAAGAAAAAGCGAAATTTGGCAAATGTATTCATTTATTCAAACAGAAGATGGTACGATACTGTGTGTGGTGGTATGCAGTATTGTGCATACTGCATTTGTGCAGTGAATCATTTTTTGGGGTGAATCTGCTTTTTGCACATTCATATTTTTTATATGCAAGGGACTGCACTATTCGCTTTTGGGAAAAGGCAATAGAGTGTGCCTTTTATATGCATTTTGCGGACCTCTGATATGGATCATATTACAGTTAAGTAAATATATAATTGTTCCACAAACATCCCAGGCGGGACAGGGGAGACCTCTTATTCCTACCAACTAAAATAAATTAAATAAAAGTTGGCGCTGTTATTTATGGCCAAGAAGACACTTTAAAGCAATTTAGGTTTAAACAAATTATGTTCTGCCTACTCTATTACGAACCAACATAGTGCAAATGTTGGCCACCTGACACAATGTTGTGGAAAATTTATGATCACTTGTAATTTGGTTACCATTTTTTGTATCCATTCCTCACTCCCCCTAAAGTTTTGATGGATATATGTCCAATAGAGTGGTTGGTAGGTGGAAGCATTAAACTCTGCAAAGCCACAACACCCAAAAACAAAAATGAAACGTGTTGGAAAGGTTATATTTATTAAAAACAACCAAACGCAGCAACTTCAAACAGAACAACTACAAAAAAAGTTGTTAAAAATTTCTCACGCGTAACTGGATCAGTAGTAGAAAAAAAACAAGACGTAAAAAACAGGGCAGGGCATATTTTCCATTTGGCTTTCACACACTCACATTGTTCTGACAAGGTTTTGGTTGGGCTGGGTTATTATTCGCCATAGCTCTGTTTCTGTTTGTTTGCTTGAGATGGGTGAAGGCTGAGATTACCAAATACGTTGTTGAAATTTTAATTAATATGGCTGTGAAAACAGTTATTGGCCTACAAATTGGATTTTAATAAACACTGCCGAATGAAGGAACGCGCTCTCCCAAAGACATATCACTTTAGATCTAAAGTTTATTTCATGGTTTTATTGCTACTGCTGCGATTGATGCCAATGAAGTTGTCTATGTTGTTGTTGGTGTCTTTTTATCATAGAATTTTTAATTTGCCTCAAAGAGTTGTGAATAAATCAACATGAAAAGGGGAAGTGAATCTGCTGTTGTTGCTGTTTTTTGTTGTTAACCCATCAGTTCCAAATCAACAATCGCAAATTTAATTAAAACTTGTTAACAAGAATAACAGAATGAAAGGCGGCAAAGAAAAATAAACAAATAATAAAATTAACCAACCAATCAAAGATATTGAAAATCGCCTTTTCAACCAATTATTATTTCAATATATTTTGATAAAAATAAATAAAAAGCGAAATTGTCGCTGGCGTTGACCATGTTAAACCCTACACTTCTATTCTTACTTGTTCACTTTTTCAGGTGTCCCACTACAGAACATTTGTCATAAAAACCGAACTAAGAATAGATTTTCATCTCTACTTCTTAATTTTATTTTCTAACTAGCAAATGCCCGCTACTTCGTATGCGGAAAGGGAATAAAATATATATGAACAATACTTAATATGGAAGTGGTGAACACTGGCGATTCTGTTGTACTAAAACCTATTTTTAATACCAACATTTAATCGATTTAGTTCCTTAATTTATTTCCTTTAATTTCAAAAAAAACATCTGTCGTATCGCTCCCCTACATAGCTACCATATTTTTTATTTCGAATTTCCAAAACTACGACCTCATATCACAGACATACACCAACGGCGACTCATATTGCAAATTTCAGACTTGACTTCAGGTTTTACCCCTTCACTAACACAGGATTCCCTCCAAATACGAATTTCCAAACATTAAACTTTATCTCACCCCTTCACAACAACAGTAACGCACATTCACAATTCAAGGTTCTAGCTTCAGCGGTTTCGCCAAGAACCCGAATAGGTTCTTCAAATTTTCGGAATATATCCCCATATATCGACTTAGTGTATTTTAACAATATAACAAATATATATTGTCCAATTTTCTTTAAATTTGGACCTTGAATACTTAGAGAAAATAAAAGTTTCAATCCACTTTTATTAGAAGAGATATTTTGAAGACTTTATTTTGAAGATTTTATGCACATTTTCCAACCGAAATTCGGAACTTGTGGCATGAAAGGTTAGAAAAAAACTATTTTACAAAAAAAATTTACTTAATGTGCACGTGTGTGTCAACCGTTTATAACGGTAAATTTTGTAATGCATTTCAATTTAGGTTTTTTACCAGGGGGGAAAACCTTCGAGTTAACAAAATTGCAAAATTGTTACAAAAACAAAAAACATTTTTTGAAAAGATACTTCACATGGTACCAACATGTTACCAAACTTTTCGTACACATAATTAAACGTTTCAAAACTTACTTCCTTATATTCAACATATATCCCAACCACAATTCACTTTTCCAGCTTTATATGTTCCCCTGAAACCAATTATAGCATTATTTAGTACTTTTTGTATAAATAAGTAGGAATTTTCAAAACCTCCTCCCTACCTCCACTCTAAACAACAATTGCTAATCTAATACCGAATTTCAAATCCAACACCGAATTTCAAATTTAAAAATTCCATTTCTACCCCTTTACAAATTCACAAATTGTACAAAATTATGTACTATATAGCAAATACCAAAAGGTGCCATATTTTGTACCACTTTCCAAAAACTACTTTCATACCTCAGCTCTTTCCGTTCACCTAAATTCAAATTATAGCCAATGTAGTTTCATTTAGCACTTTTCCATAAGTACGAATTTCCAAAGTAACCGCAATCCTACACTCCAACAGTAATTTGTTCACGCAAATACAAATTGTATCGAATTTAGTTCGGCTTCGTGCTCATTAGTATGATTTCCCAAAGTTACCTCCATATCTCAATTCTACATTCTAACAGTAATCTTAATTCCAAGTTTCAGGATTCCAGCTCTATCCGTTCACCCAAATCCAAATCATACTAAACTCACTACCATTTAGTACTTTTCGTACACGTATGGTTCGAATTTCCAAAAACCTTTCGTCGTTATTCTTCATCAGTGACCCTAATTCCAAATTTCAGGATTCCAGCTCTATCCGTTCACCCAAATCCAAATTGTACTAAATTTAGTACCATTTAGTACTTTTCGTACACTTATAGGTCGACTTTCCAAAAGCCTTTCATTGTTACTCTTCATCAGTGACTTTCATTCCAAATGTCAGTATTCCAGCTCTATCCGTTCACCCAAATCCAAATTGTACTAAATTTAGTACTTTTCATGCACTTACAGTTCGAATTTCCAAAAACTTTTCTTTGTTACTCTCCATCAGTGACCCTCATTCCAAATTTCAGGCATCCTGCTCTATCCGTTCACCCAAATCCAAATTGTACTAAATTTAGTACCATTTAGTACTTTTGCTACTCTCCATCAGTAACCCTCATTCCAAATTTCAAGATTCCAGCTCAATCCGTTCACCCAAATCCAAATTGTACTAAACTTAGTACCATTTAGTACTTTTCGTACACTAATAGGTCGACTTCCAAAAACCTTTCATTGTTACTCTGTATCATTAATCCTCATTACAAATTTCAGGATTCCAGCTCTATTCGTTAATTCAAATCCAAATTGTATTATATTTAGTACTTTTCGTACACTTTTAGTTTGAATTTCCAAAAACCTTTCTTTGTTACTCTCCATCAGTGACTCTTATTCCAAATTCCAGGCATCCTGCTTTATCCGTTCACCCAAATCCAAATTGTACTAAATTTAGTACCATTTAGTACTTTTGCTACTCTCCATCAGTAACCCTCATTCCAAATTTCAGGATTCCAGCTCTATCCGTTCACGCAAATCCCAATTGTACTAAATTGAGTACCATTTAGTACTTTTCGTACACGTATGGTTCGAATGGTTCGAATTTCCAAAAACCTTTCGTCGTTATTCTTCATCAGTGACCCTCATTCCAAATTTCAGGATTCCAGCTCTATCCGTTCACCCAAATACAAATTGTACTAAATTTAGTACCATTTAGTACTTTTCGTAACCTTATAGTTCGAGTTTCCAAAAACCTTTCATCGTTACTCTTCATCAGTGACCCTAATTCCAAATTTTAGGATTCCAGCTCTATCCGTTCACCGAAATCCAAATTGTACTAAATATAGTACCATTTAGTACTTTTCGTACAATTATAGTTTGAATTTCCAAAAACCTTTCATCGTTACTCTTCATCAGTAACCCTCATTCCAAATTTCAGGTTTCCAGCTCTATCCGTTCACCCAAATCCAAATTGTACTAAATTGATTACCATTTAGTACTTTTCGTACACTAATAGGTCGAATTTCCAAAAACCTTTCTTTGTTACTCTCCATTTGTTACTCCCATTCCAAATTTCAGGATTCCAGCTCTATCTGTTCACCCAAATCCAAATTGTACTAAATTTAGTACCATTTAGTACTTTTCGTACCATTATAGTTCGAATTTCCAAAAACCTTTCATCGTTACTCTTCATCAGAGACTCTCATTTCAAATTTCAGGATTCCATTTCTATCCGTTCACCGAAATCCAAATTGTACTAATTTTAGTACCGTTTAGTACTTTTTGTACATGTCTGTTTCGAATTTCCAAAAACCTTTCATCGTTACTCCTCATCAGTGACTCCCATTCCAATTTTCAGGATCCCGGCTCTATCTGTTCACCGAAATCCAAATTGTACTAAATTTAGTACCATTTAGTACTTTTCGTACCCTTATAGTTCGAATTTCCAAAAATCGTTCATCGTTACTCTTCATCAGTGACCCTCATTCCAAATTTCAGGATTCCAGCTCTATCCGTTCACCCAAATACAAATTGTACTAAATATAGTACCATTTAGTACTTTTCGTACAATTATAGTTTGAATTTCCAAAAACCTTTCATCGTTACTCTTCATCAGTGACCCTCATTCCAAATTTTAGGTCTCCAGCTCTATCCGTTCACCCAAATCCAAATTGTACTAAATTGAGTACCATTTAGTACTTTTCGTACACTAATAGTTCGAATTTCCAAAAACCTTTCTTTGTTACTTTCCATCAGAGACTCTCATTTCAAATTTCAGGATTCCATTTCTATCCGTTCACCGAAATCCAAATTGTACTAAATTTAGTACCATTTAGTACTTTTCGTACACGTTTGTTTCGAATTTCCAAAAACCTTTCATCGTTACTCTTCATCGGTGACCCTCATTCCAAATTTCAGGATTCCAACTCTATCCGTTCACCCAAATACAAATTGTACTAAATTTAGTACCATTTAGTACTTTTCGTGCCCTTATAGTTCGAGTTTCCAAAAGCCTTTCATCGTTACTCTTCATCAGTGACCCTTATTCCAAATTTCAGGATTCCAGCTCAATCTGTTCACCCAAATCGCAATTGTACTAAATTTAGTACCCTTTAGTACTTTTCGTACACTAATAGGTCGAATTATCAAAAACCTTTCTTTGTTACTCTCCATTAGTGACTCCCATTCCAAATTTCAGGATCCCGGCTCTATCTGTTCACCGAAATCCAAATTGTACTAAATTTAGTACTATTTAGTACCGTACCCTTATAGTTCGAATTTCCAAAAATCGTTCATCGTTACTCTTCATCAGTGACCCTCATTCCAAATTTCAGGATTCCAGCTCTATTCGTTCTCCCAAATCGCAATTGTACTGAATTTAGTACCCTTTAGTACTTTTCGTACACTTATAGTTCGAATTTCCAAAAACCCTTTGGTACATCTTTCTAGCTCTCCATCAGTTACCCTCATTCCAAATTTCAGAATTCTAGCTCTTACCGTTTGCCTAATACAAAGGGTACCATATTTAGTACCTTTTAGTACTTTTCGTACACTTCTAGGTCGAATTTCCAAAAACGCAGCCTTATCTCACCCCTACACACCAACAGCAACCTACACCCAAAATTTCAACTTTCTAGCTTCAGCCGTTTCGTCTGGGCGCTGATGAATCAGTCAGTCAATCAGTCAGTCAGGCAGTCAGTCAGTCACTCACCTCACTACTCTTTTATATATATAGATTTCCTTTTTTCGTTTACTCCATCGAAGCATTTGGCTTCCAGTTATGCATGTACCGCCATGCGGTCTGTATTTATACATGCGTCTTATTAGTGAGTTCAACATCGCTCATTCTTATGGCATGGTCTAGCCATTGCAATCATATTAAGTCGATAGGTTTTACTATGTCTGTGTCGTTATATAGCCGATACAGTTCGTGGTTCATAGGACGTCGATATTAAACTTCAACGCAAATTGGCCCGCAGATTTTTCGAAGAATTTTCCTCTCAAACGCACCAAGCCTTATCTACTTGCGCAAGTGTTTTGTAAAATGTGATATTAGGTTGAGGCGATGCGACGTTGGCGAAGATAAAACTGATATTGAAAAATTGAAAGAAAGAATTTTTCTCTCAAACACACCATTCCTTATCTACTTGCTCAAGTGTTTTGTAAAATGTGATTTTAGTTTGAGGCGATGATACTTTCTTAACTGCTTTCGACGTTGCTGAGGTTAAATTGATGCAAAATTTAGCGAAGACCAGATTTTTAACCTCCGACTAACTACAGATCCGCTCCCATACTCGTGCTTTACACGTGATAGCTAGCTTATTACCGTTGACTGTTGATAACGGCGTTCACCAGATGACACTACGGCTAGACCAAGAAAAGTCCATGACTTTGCTTTAATCCCTTATCCCACCAAGCTTAATTTTAATATACATACCTAGTTCAATTATTTAGTATTCTTTGATATCCATCATATTTTCTGTATAACGGTAATATCGGCTTTATATTTGCAAGTACAACTGCCAAAGCGTAAACTGTACTTTCTCTATAAAGAGTCCGAAATTTCCAGATGCAGATTGACAGAACACGTTTGTAGGGCCGCCAGCTTTAGATAATTATACCCTCAGCATTTATGCTAACGAGGGTATATGCACTTTCATACGGAAAAAATGTGTCTCATCGAACAAATGGTTTTAGACCCCAAGTATGTTTGGACGAAATGTGTTTCAGACAATTTTGAGACGATTTAGCAATGTCCGTCCGTCTGTCTGGCTGGCTGGTGCGCACGATAACCCTCGAACGAATGAACCGATTTTGTCAAAAATTTGGCTTTCGCAATATTTTATCCAAGGTTTAAGTTCGAAGATGGGTTATATTGGTCCACTCCTTCCGGTACCTCCCCCACAAAAGTTCGAAAATGTTCGGAAAATTTGTGAGAACGATAACTCTTAAAGGGAGTAACCGATTTGGTCCATACTTTGCACGTCGTGAAATTTCTAGCAAACTTAGATGAGGTTCCAATATGGACTCAATCGGTCCACGCCTTCGGGTACCTCCCACACAAAATTTCAGTTCAGTTCAGTTTAGGACCTGCTCTCGAATCGTTTTGATTTTTGTTGTAACAACTTGTATTCAAGGCCCCCCATACGGCGGTACAAGTTTCATCAGGGGCAAAACCATACTTCCTGGGAAAATAGCCGGAAGGTTCAAAAAACCCTATGACACTGTGTGCAGTGGTTGTAACGCAAGATATTTTGTCTAAGCTTAGTTTAAGTTCGAAGATAAGCCATATCGGTTCACTCCTTCAGGTATCTCCCCCACAAAAGTTCAAAAATGTTCGGAAAATTGTGCGCACGATAACTCTTGAAGGGAAGGACCGATTTTGTCCATACTTTACGTATGCTAATATATCTTCCAGGTATAGATCAGGTTTAAATATGGACTATATTTGCCCATTCCTTCGGGTACCTCCCACACAAAATTTCGGATAAGTTCATTTTAAGACTTGCAATCGCTGTCTCAGTTAAAACGGTAAAAATTGTGTCAGTGGCAAGTCCAAACTTCATGGGAAAATAGCCCGAAAGTTGTAAAAAAAAACCCTATGTAGAAGTTGAAGTGCATAATAACTCTCGAGCTGGTAAAACGATTTGGTCCAAAATTTGGCCTTCGTCATATTTTGTCCAAACTTAGTTCAACTTCTAAAATGGCCCATATCGGTCCTCTCCTTAGGATGCCTCCCCCACAAAAGTTCAACATTTGTGTCCAAGTGCAGTTTAGGGTCTGTTCGGAGATCCTTTGCATATTTATACCGATGATGTTTTTTGTGGTCCTATTTACAGTCATATATGTTTTCCGAGGACAAGTCCATGCTTCCTGGCATACTGGTACAACAGGTGTACGATAACCCACTGAAATGACTAGTGGGCGCGATATCTATCGAAAAGATATGACTCTCAAAATAAGATCCACTTTCGTAATGCACTATGTCGGTCCATTCCCTCCTACGCAAAACTTTTGAACTTTATTCCTAATCCACATTTTTGTCGGCAAGTTGAAACGTCCAAAAAGTGCCACAAAATTCTGAAAAGACCCTAACTACATTCGATCTGTCCGTAGATGAGAGTTCCAATTTACATGGGCTGAGGGTATATCTCTGTCGGCAAAGCCGACTGATACTTTTTTGTTGTAACACCGCCCCCATTACGGAGGTACAAATTTTTTTAGGGGAAGTCTATGCATTCTGAGAAAATGGCCTGAACGCTGTAAAAGCCCGCTTTGGCACAATGTGTAGTGGATGATGGAGCGCACGATTATTCTCCACCTGATAAACCAATTCGATCC
This sequence comes from Musca autumnalis, assembly GCF_047663935.1. NCBI lineage: Eukaryota > Metazoa > Arthropoda > Insecta > Diptera > Muscidae > Musca > Musca autumnalis. The sequence continues at coordinate 15,994,902 of NW_027411977.1, read as the reverse complement.
AAAATTTGCGTAATATTTAGCGCAAACTTAAATCAATTTGTACGATGGGCCATATTGGTATATTCCTTTGGGTACCTCCTCCAGAAGAGTACAAAACTTTTCTCTAAAATAGTGCGCATGATAACTCTTGAGGGCAGTAACCGATTTGATACATAATTTGCACATCGTGATATTTCTACGAGACATAGATCAGATTATAATGTGGACTCTATACGTCAACTTCTTCGGGTACCTCCCACACAACATTTCGGAAAAGTGCAGCTTTGGACCTCCTCTCAAATAGCTTTGATTTTTCTTGAACTCAAGAGTGGCAAGTTTTTTGAGTGGCAAGTCCATACTGCTTGAGAAAATTACGCGAAAACTGAAAAACCCCTAAGGCCAGCAAGTGTAGTAGCTGGTGCGGACCGACAACTCTAGAACCGAATACTGCGTTATTCCACACATTGCATATTGTAATATTTCTTCGAATATCAGATAAAAGTCAAACGTGGTGCTTATAGGTCCACTTCTTCCGGTACCTGACTCACGAAAGTTCGAAAATATTCGCTAAAATGGTACGCGCGATATCTCATAAACGGAGCAACCGATTTGGTCCTAACTTTGGAAGCATTGTGTCCCAACTTTGTTTATGTTCAAAAGTAGGCCGCCTTCGGTCCACTCCTTGGGCTACCATCCACACAAATGTTCCACATTTTGGTTTAAGTGCTGGTTAAGGGTCTGTTCGAGAATCCTTTAAAAATTTTACCGAAGGTACTCCTAATATCCCTGTTTACAGCCCTTATATGTATAATGGTCCGAAGGTCTAAATTATATAGTGACCAACTGAAATGACTGGTGGGCGCGATATCTATCGAGAGAAATGACTCCCAAAATATGACCCACTTCTAAAATGGACTATGTCGGTCCATTCCTTTAGATTCCTTTCTCGCAAAACTTTTGAGCTTTAGTTCAAACACAAATTATTGTTGGCAAGTAGGCCCAAAATTCTGCAAATGCCCTAAAAACAAAAGTATTTTAGGAAAGAATTGTTTTAATTCACAGAGGCTGACGGTATATCTCTGTCGGCAACGCCGGCTGATACTTTTTTAGTTGTTTGTTGCGACTTTTTAAATTCTTTTCTTCGAGTTACAAAACCCAATATAATTTATTTGACGATTTTTTGTCTTAGCGGAATTTAATTTATATGTTTGGTTGTACAGTCCATATTTTCACTCCGGAACCTCCATTTTATGAAAAAATGTTTTTTCCGAAATATGATAATTTTAATAATAATTTTCTCACTTTCTGGTGTAGGGTATGCTGTTAATTTCCCCCAATCTACTATCTTTTTCTACTCAACATTTTAAGGAATTTTCTTAAATATTTTAGCAGATGAAAAAATTAAATCAAAAATCTTTTATTTGTTTCCATTTGTTGAATCAACCATTTTGGCTTTTTAAAATAAAAATTCCATTTTCCAACCACCCACTCACCATTTCATCTTTCAGCACCAATTTGATGACCATTTGTCTTTATGCTGGTGCCAATGCCGACGTCTTTAGAAAACATATTTTTCTCTTATTTTCTTTAACGAAAAATTTACTTAAGAAAGCTTTAGATTTGCATAATGAATTTATCAACAACAACAGCAGCAGCGGCAGCAACAGCAGGAAAGTGAATCCTCCAACGTTGGCTTTTTATTTGGCGCCAGTCGTGCTCAAGTGGTTTGTTGATGGATGATTGCTGGCTATATGGACACAAGACTGACTGATTGGATGAACGAAGAAAAAAGTTTGTGTTTTCTTGGTTATTTTCTTTGTTTTTGTTTGGTCCGTTGCTTGGTGGATATCCCAAAAACAAATTCTAATTAATTTTCTAATAACGCCATACGATTTTAATGAAATATTTCTTTCTTTGTATATATATATATATGTGTGTGTGTGCGGGGAGGAGATTATGTGGACAAAATGTAATGAAATGATGCTGAGTATTTGATGTTGAGTGGAGAATGGTTAATTAAAATTTTCTAAAGACATCAACGGGTCCGAAATAGGCTCCAATATATGTATGAACATTGAGCTTTGGTGACATAGGGGATGAAAGATGCCAAGGAACGGTTCTGAAGACTTAAACATGGTAAAGTCCATGACTTACATTGGTCCCACGTTCATCTCAAGTGGGCACTGACTTCTCCTTGGTGTTTCCATGGAACTGTCTTCAACACCCCTTAAATGTAGTGAGCTAACGTGCGCTGCGCGTACTTCCATTAGAACGATGAATACTTAGTTTGGGCGTCGGGTTAGCAACCCACACCTATAAAAAACATGAAAAAACAAAGCAAACGAAAAGCTATCCTGGAATGTTGGGACCCCTTGTAAGGAAGGTGCTGTTTATGCACTTGCAAAGTACAAGACCGATATTACTGCCTTACTGAAAATAATGGATTGAGAAAGGCGTCACAATACATACATCTAAAGGGTATGCACTGCATTATAGCTTACATGATATAAGGCACGAGTTTGGTTGCCGATTTGTTTTTAGTCTGGGATCAAAACATCTGATCTACAAATTTGCTACAAATCGAATAAAATCTTAATTCTTCAACATAAGTCTTACTTCCGACCATGCCATAAACGGAGACAAGGACGAGCAGACCAAAGATACTTTTTATATAAACGTACCTCCTGATTTTCAGAATTTTGGCGATTTTACAGCCGTGGCTTAAGGGGAATAACTTACAGGGTGGCAGCTGGATATTGTTTTATCTTAAACTAGAGACATTCCCCTGTATTTTAAAAAAATTTGGTCCAACATTAGTAAAACTCAACATAAATTTATAGTAATGATATTAAATATAGCACAAAAAGTCATTTACTAAGAATTTATTTTTAAGGAAGTTAGAAAACGAATTTTGATATGTTTTTTCGCAAAAACATAGTCAATACCATCAACTGTAAATTTCATTTAGGAAATGGTACATTTATCCCTTAATTTTTTTTTAATATCACTCATAAGCTGCGAATGCGTTGCGGATCTATTTTTCGTTTTTAAGGCACCGAATACAAATCTCAACTTCTTCGACCTAACTTGACATATTACCGCTGTAAATTGTCAAAAATAATATTGGATATTAAAAATTTAATGTGTTTAGAGAATATTTCTCTATTTTTCGATTTTTGTCCACGGGCTGAACCACAGTGTAGCGTTAGCAATAATTGAGATAGAACGCTAACATTTTGCACCGGAGTGTCTTTTTCCATAGACAGATCAAGTTCGAAGATGGGTTATATAGGTCCACGTTTTGGTATAGCTCCTTTACAAAGGTACCACCCGATTTAAGGTATTTTGAGGATTTTAGCTACATTTTTTTGAGTTTCCCAATGGCCATGAAATTTCTTCACTAAAAATTGTGAAGTTAGTTCCACGTTTTGGTATACATTAAATCGGTACTTCTCGATTTAAAGTAGTTTGAGGCTTTTAGCTACATTTTCTGACCGAATTAGCTGAAATTTGACATTTTATATTCCCAATGATCAAAAAACTTCTGCACTAAAAATTGCCAATATAGGTACGCGTCTGGATGTAGCCCACATATAACGGTACCTCCCGATTTTCGGTATTTTGGGGATTTTAGTAAAATTGGTTGACCAAACTAGCAATAATTTGACATTTAAGGTTCTCAGTGGTTTCAAAACTACTCCACCAAAAAATCGTCAATATAGGTCCATGATTTGGTATAGCCCCCTTACAACGGTACCCCTGAATTTGGGTATTTTCAGGATTTTAGCTACTATTTTTGTTCACGTTCGTGAAGCGCCGTTGCTTTTGGATACCTTGGCGGCAAAGACGAAGTGGCAACATTTTCTGGAGATAACATTTTGGATGTGGCAACCCTGGGAAGAATGCTATTTTGGATATGGCAACCCTTTTCGAAGCTGTCACTCGCTGTATATTTTTGGCGAATATTGCTTTTGTTGGTGTAATTCAAGTTACAAATGTTAGTTGATTTTAGGTCGTAAATGCGCGCAGACGCTTTTGATTAAAACTATAGTTGAATTTCGTTGTTCGAGCGCGTAGTTATATTTTTTGCGCTATTGGTTCAATAAATATATTTGAAATATTTGGACATTTTTATAAATAAAAATAATTTGAATTTTGTTTAAACTTTTTAAAACTAATAAAAGGAAAGTGTTCTTTATTTACATCCGATATCGTTCGGTAACAATAAAGTGTTTTTATTCTTTTTATTTGCTGTTTACTATTGTGCCTTTTTTCTCTCTTCGTTGGCTCCAATTTTGCTCCCCAGTTGCCGCTACTTTTTGTTGTTGGGATTTTGCCCAAATAGTTTCGAGAAGAAACATTGTCCTTCGAGCCGGATACGGAGCAAGAGGGGCAAATTTGCCTTATTTTGGAGAAAAGGTATTTATTTGCATTAATTTTAATATAAATTTCATTTGTTTTGTTGAAATTTTATTAAAATTAAAATTTATTAAATTTGCATTAAAACTGCATTGTTGGCCGACCACCTAATATTTCAGATTAGTGGTTGGCAACGCGGTTAAACTGATCGACGTTGTGAGAGAAAAGCACAAACAACTATCACTGTTGTGCTTCTTCTTCCCTGTTCTCCTTCTAGTTTGTTGTGATTGCTCATTCCATTGGGAAATAAAGTGGCAAAAATAATATTTTTAATTTCAATTAATAATAAAGACAATTAAACAAGTGGGGAAAATACAAAAACTTAATAAATATTTTTAAAATATTGTTGTGATCCCTTTTGTGGTAAAGAGGATTAGTGATGTGTAAAATTTGATGGTTAGTGTTGCTCCTCATAGTGTTAATGTATTGGACAGACGGACATTTTTATACAAACCAATTTTACGTTGAGAAGATTTTAATTGTTCTTGAACATTGAAGTAAGCGATAATATATCTAAAGTGATATATAATTTTCAACGTTTTTACAGTTGTTTGTGTAAAATTAAAAAAATCCTTGTTTGTTGGATATTTATTTACCAAAAATGTTGCTCCTCATATTTTGAAAAGTCAAAGAGGAGACTTGTAATAAGAAGATCAGTCAAATTGCTTCTACGGATTATAACTTTTTGGATAGCAATTTTCTCTTTTTATACCCTCCACCATAGGATGGGGGTATATTAAGTTTGTCACTACGTTTGTAACTACTCGAAATAATCATTGTAGACCCCACAAAGTATATATATTCTTGATCAGCGTGCAATTCTACATCGATATAGTCATGTCCGTCCGTCTGTCCGTCTGTGGAAATCACTCTAGCGTCCGAACGGATTGACGTAGGTTGATGAAATTTTGGGAAAATATGTTATATTTACGTAGGACTTTTGGTATTGAAAGCGGGCTATGTAGGTCCACGATTTCGTATAGCCCCCATACAAAATGACGCGTGACGCGTCGTCGTTTTAAGGAATTTTTAAGATATTTGGCCCATTTTACCGCCGAATTGGTTGTAATTTGGTACTTTGTGTATCTAGAGGCCAAAAAATATTCCTACCAAAGTTGGGTTATATAGGTCCACGTTTTGGTATAGCCCCCATATAAGGCCCCTTATAAAGTACGCGTCATTTTAATATATTTTGAATATATTAGACCCATTTGACCACAGAATTGGTTGTAATTTGGTATTTTGTGTCTTCAGAGGTCAAAAAATATTCCTACCAAAGTTGGGTTATATAGGTCCACGTTTTGGTATAGCCCCCATATAAGGCCCAATATAAAGTACGCGTCATTTTAATATATTTTGAATGTATTAGACCCATTTGACCAAAGAATCGGTTGTAACTTTGTATTTTGTGTTTCCAGAGGCTAAGAAACATTTCTACCATAAAATGTTTATATAGATCCACGTGTTGATATAGCCCCCATAATACAATATCTCCCGATTTTCGATATTTTGAACGTTTTAGCCTCATTATCACACCGAGATGGCTAAAATTTGGTATTTAGTCTTCTTTAGGCGTATAAAACTTTCCCCCAGAAATTTTTAGGTATAGGTCCACGCCATCATATAGCCCCCACAGAACGGTACCTTCCGAATTTCGGTATTTTGAAGGTTCTGGCCACAGTAATCCACCGAAATGGCTGAAATTTGTGGTGGAGGGTATAAAAAGTTCGTCCCGACCGAACTTAACGCTTTTCTTACTTGTTATTGATCAGCGTGTCATAAATTTTAGTTTAAACGGTATATTGGTATTTTTTACGTTCGCGATTTCTTTTTTTTGTGAAAATCGTGTCTTGATCGTTTTTATTCAAATTTGTTTAGTGTTTTGCTCTTACCAATTGGGTTTTTACTGTTGCTAGATAAACACTAAAAACTAACACTGGATTACTCGTTAGTCTTCTTCTTGTTAGTTGATTTGTGTGTTTTGATTTTTCCTTTTTATTATAATTTGCAAAACATTTTTATTATTTTATTAAATTAAAATATTTTCGAAAAACTGAAATTGCAAAATTAAGGAAAAATAAATAAAAATATAAATAATTTGTGACAGTGATCCCAGTTCATATTTCTCATTTAATTGAATTAGCAAGTTGTTGTGTTTTTTTGATGCAAATTTGCCTGGGCTGTTTGTTGTTGCCCATTGCTATTGACAGTTGCAGTCTATGCTAAAGGGAGACTTGTTATAACAAAGTGACTCTTGCTTCACATCTAAATATAACATTATTGGCTGTTTAATAATCCAAATTTCGTGAAGTTTTTTGCCCTTAATCGGTTTTTTGAGTTTGGTGAAGACATTTCACTCACGATTTTGGTTGAACTTCGTTGAAGTTGTTGCTTTTCTAACTATTTGAAATAGTTTTGTTGATTGTATTTGTTCCAATTTTAAATCTTTTTGACGTGAAAATGGCAGAATCAAAAATTCTTCTGAAATTTAAAGCGCTTGTGGCTTTACTGTTGGAATTTGAGATTGATTTTGATACCATGGCCAAGGGAAATGTTACTATGTTTGATGTTGAGCCTCGAAAAGATGAACTTGAAAGGCTTTGGGCTAGGATCAACACAGTGTATGAAGATGTATGTGTTGAATGCAGTGTGGCTCAAGAAAAGAAAGAGGCATCGGGTCTTTATAGGCAGTGCAGAGATGCATACATAAATTGTGCAGCTAAAATGAGTGAGTTGTCTCAGTCCTTTGTGGATCAATCGGCGTTATCGTCTACAATGGCTAGTCCTAACCGAGCTGAACGCTTAGAGAATTCATTTGGTGACCATCGCTTACGTTTACCCCCTTGTACTACAGAAATCTTTTATGGTGATTATCTGTCTTGGCCATCCTTCAGGGACTTGTTTACCGCAGTGTATATCGACTGCAAGTCAATTACTCCAGTGGAGAAGTTGTTTTATTTGCGTCAAAGTACACAAGGGGAAGCTTTGGAAATAGTCAAAAAATCGCCTTTGACTAATGATGGTTTTGTAAATGCTTGGTCAAATCTTAAGGACAGATATGAGAACAAGAGAATTTTAGTGAATAGCCAGTTGAAGATTCTTATCAATCTTGTTGCTGTTACGACTGAATCTGCCAGTGAAATCAAAAGGCTTCAAAGGGATGTCAATAATTGTATCGCATCCCTTAAGTTGCACAAAATCGATATTGATAGTTGGGACCCGATATTTGTGTTTTTATGTTCCACAAAACTTCCAGTCAATACTTTGTCGTTGTGGGAACAAACAGTCAGTAATAAGACTGAAGTTTCGAAATGGTCAGATTTGGATAGCTTTTTAAATGCCAGGTTCCAATCGTTGGAAACCGTATTTGATTTGACAAACACCAAGTCCCTAGAGAAAGCTGATTCTGAAAATATACCTTCTCCGAGTAAAAGAAGGAAACATTATGGTTCAAAGTTAAACAAAAGGTCTTGCTTTATTGGTTCAGAAGACCATATATTAAAATATTGTCCAACTTTTTTGAAAATGAGCCAAGATGAAAAGTTTCGGGCTGTTAAAAAGAATAATCTTTGCATAAGATGTTTTGGCAACAATCATATGTTGAAAAATTGTTCAAGTACATCTTGTTGCTCCATATGTAGAGGCAAACACCATACTATGTTGCATAGGGAATTAGTCCAATCGAATTTGGATCCCAACGCTGAAGTGTATAATGGGCCTAGCACTATTCAGCAGACTCAACATAATTCGAATAAAGAGGCTAGTATACAAAATTGTTTTGCCGACACTGGTAGTCAAATTTTATTGGGAACAGCAATTGTTGAAATAGATGTTAATGGAATTTGTCATACTGCCAGGGCACTTATTGATTCAGGCTCTCAAGCTTCATTTATATCGGAGAAATTGCAGCGACGTCTGAGTTTGCCCGTTAAAACAGTTAATACGAGAGTTTCGGGACTAAATAATGCACCAGCTGGATCTTCAGTGAAAAAATGCAATTTAGTTTTAAAATCTCCGCAAAATTTCGATTTTAAAGTGTGTGTATCCATTTTTGTTTTGCCAAGATTAACAGGAAATTTGTCCAGCTATTCAATAGCCTTTCCTGATACATTTTCGTTGGGGATTGTGCCTCTAGCTGATCCCAAATTTGGTAGAAGTAGTCAAGTTGATATTCTGATTGAAGGAGATATTTATCCTCAGATTTTGTTGGATGGTGTACGAAGAAATATTTTGGGCTCTCTTGTGGGCCAAGAAACTATTTTTGGTTGGGTCCTTACGGGACCGATTTCTGAGACAAGTTCTCTGGTCTCATGTTGCACTTTGGTAGATAGTGAGCTACCTCATGTTTTGAAATACAGTCCACAAATTAAACGTTGTGAAGAGAAAAATGATATGGTTGTACGATCAGTTGATATAATGCCACATTTAAAGGGAATGGGACCTAGTTCGTCCATATCCCGATCAATAATAGGACCTAGTTCGTCCTATGCATATTCTAGGCATGGACCGCGTTCGTCCAAAGCCATTTTAAATAGTGGACCTCGTTCGTCCAAAGTTAAATCGAATAATTTGTCGAATATTGTTTCTCAAAATGGACCTAGTTCGTCCAAGGAGAAAACCGAAAATGTTCGGTTCGTCCAATGATAATGCCAATGGTGAAAATCGTTCGTCCAAGGGCGTAGCTGGAATGGAACCTAGATGCCATGAGGTCGCAACTAATAGTATGCCATCCATTTACAGAAGGAAGACTTTTATGTATGAAGACAGTCCGAATTTAATGATGCCAATCGATGGACCATGTGGCCGAAGACAAAAGGTTGTCAACAGACCTAGAACATTGCATCGTGTTGCTGGATGTATAGATTGGTAATTGTGGCAGAGCCACACCATTTTTGACTTTTTCTTGTTTTTGTTTTTTGATCGAGTCTTTTCAGAACCGGTGATTCCCAAAGACTGAACGGGGGCCGGGATGTTCACGTTCGTGAAGCGCCGTTGCTTTTGGATACCTTGGCGGCAAAGACGAAGTGGCAACATTTTCTGGAGATAACATTTTGGATGTGGCAACCCTGGGAAGAATGCTATTTTGGATATGGCAACCCTTTTCGAAGCTGTCACTCGCTGTATATTTTTGAGCGAATATTGCTTTTGTTTGTGTAATTCAAGTTACAAATGTTAGTTGATTTTAGGTCGTAAATGCGCGCAGACGCTTTTGATTAAAACTATAGTTGAATTTCGTTGTTCGAGCGCGTAGTTATATTTTTGGCGCTATTGGTTCAATAAATATATTTGAAATATTTGGACATTTTTATAAATAAAAATAATTTGAATTTTGTTTAAACTTTTTAAAACTAATAAAAGGAAAGTGTTCTTTATTTACATCCGATATCGTTCGGTAACAAAAAGTGTTTTTATTCTTTTTATTTGCTGTTTACTATTGTGCCTTTTTTCTCTCTTCGTTGGCTCCAATTTTGCTCCCCAGTTGCCGCTACTTTTTGTTGTTGGGATTTTGCCCAAATAGTTTCGAGAAGAAACAATTTTTGACCGAACTAGCGGAAATTTGACATTTGAGGTTTTCAAAGATGGTCCCGAATCTTCTACGTAGGTCCATAGGGGTACATAGGTCCATTTTTTGATATAGCCCCTATAGAACGGACCTCGCAATTTTCGGTATTCTAAGGATTTTAGCTAAAATTTTTAAACATACTTGCTGTAATTAGAATTTTGAAGTTTGCGAAACTCCTCCACCAAAAATCGACCACATGGGTCCATGGTGTATTCTACAAGGTACCTATAAATAACATAAGCTTGAAGAAATCAGTGGTCGAACTATTTTTGCACCAAACAGGAAACTAATTATTCCATTTTAGTTCAGAATATTTAGTGGTTGAGTATATAAAAAGTTAGGCCCGGCCGAACTTAATGTTTTTTACTTGATAATCTTCAGCCTGTCTTTAGATCATCTCGGTCGGGTGGTATACATTCAATACCATCTTCTGGGATTGGATCTGTGATATCTTCGTCGTCTTCGCTACTATTGGATACCAACAGCTTGAATTTCATAGATAACAAGTAAAAAAGTATCAGTCGGATTTGCCGACAGAGATATACCCTCAGCCTGTGTATATTGAAACATTTTTTTTTCTAAAAAACGCATGTATTTAGGGAGTTTTAAAAATTTTGGGCGTTTGAACTGACAAAAATGTTGATTAGGATTTAATATCAAAAGTTTTGCGGAGGAGATACTAAAAAGAATGGATCTCCAGCCACTACATATGGTACCATAGGGGTTTTTTAGAACTTCAGGGATGTTTGCTCAAGAAGTATGAACTTGCCCCTGAAACAACTTTTACCATCGCAATTGAGGCAGCAATGCAAGTTGCGTCAACAAAAATCAAAGTGATTCGAAAGCAGGTCTTAAAGTGAACATGTATCCGAAATTTTGAGTGGGAGGTTCCGGATGGAGTGGACAAATATAGTCCATATTTGAACCTGATTTATATCTGGTAGATATATTAGGATGTGTAAAGTATGGACCAATTCGGCCACTCTCTTCAAGAGTTATCGTACGCACAATTTTTCCGAACATTTTTGAACTTTTGTGGGGGAGGTACCTGAAGGAGTGGACCGATATGGCGTATCTTCGAACTTAAACTATGTTTGGACAAAATATTACTAAGGCCAAACTTTGGACCGAATCGGCAGACCTGTTCGAGAGTTATTTTGCCCTCCAACCTCCTCACACGGTGTCATAGGGGTTTTTTGCAACTTTCAGGCTATTTTCTCAGGAAGTATGGACTTGCCCCTGATGAAACTTATACCGTCGTATGGAGGGCAGTGAATACAAGTTGCTAAAGCAAAAATCAAAGCGATTCGAGAGATGTTCCTAATCTGAACTTTTCCAAAATTTTGTGTGGGAGGTACCCGACGGAGTGGACCGATTGAGTCCATATTAAAACCTGATCTAAGTCTGGTACACGCTCCACGATGGGCAAAGTATGGACCAAATCGGTTACACCCTTCAAGAGTTATCGTGCGTACAAATTTTCCGAACATTTTCGAACTTTTGTGGGGGAGGTACCGGAAGGAGTGGACCGATATAGCTCATCTTCGAACTTAAACTAAGTTTGGACAAAATATTACGAAAGCCAAAATTGAACCGAATCGGTTCATCCCTTCGAGAGTTATCGTGCGCTCCAGCCAGACAGACAGACAGGACATTGCTCAATCGACTCCAAATTGTCTGAAACACATTTCGTCCAAACATACTTGGGGTCTAAAACCATTATTTCGATGAGGCACATTTTGCCCGTATGAAAGTGTATATACCCTTCATAGCCTAAAGGCTGAGGGTATAAAAAGTATACCTAGACGTAGACCTATATTGAACATTTTTGCACGGAGGTATAGTGTTCCCTCCGAAGTCAAAATACAAAATTACAGCTAACTCAGTTAGAAAATTTGGCTAAAATCGTCAAAATATAAAAAAATCGGGTGGTACCTTTTAAAGGGGCTACACTCAAATGTGGACCTACATTCATTAAAATTGTTATTCTCACATTTGGGCTCGATATAAAACTATGTTTAAAATTTCGTGGCGTTAGCTCCATTATAACTATTTTTGGCACTCCTTTCCATACAATTGGGACCACTGTGCGCTATTGTGATTACAACAGACGGACATGGCTAGATCGCCTTAGATTTTTTTCTGTTCAAGAATATATATACTTTATATGATCGCCAATGATAAGTTCCATGTGTTACAAAAAAAAAAAACAAACTTAATATACCCTCCATACTATGGTGGAGGGTGTAATAAGGCAGCTGAGCTGTTCAATCGCACCCTCAAGAAAGAAGATAAGACTGACTGCTCAAATTTTAAAGCCATAAGCCTGCACCATATTATATGGTCAGTGAAATAATTGGACCATATCAGTGCGATTATAGACCTGGCAAATACTTCAAATCCAGGAAAAGACCCAAGAGACCGCCTTCGACAGATAACGAGAAACCCTTTCGCATGACCTATTCAACACCCTTCAGAATAAGATGTAAGTGATATCTAGAATCGGGCTGCAGTATGTGAGAAATGTGTCATCTTTTACAACGGCCCTTACTTTTTTTCCGTTTTTATGTTTTTGTAAACGTTCTTGTGCTCCTTCCCTTAGTAATGACTAACTAAAAAAACATATTACAACAATTGCATATATTATGTTAACATCAATCTTTTATGCAATCATGTCATGCCGTTATCAAAATCTCCAATAAAATAACAACAACAGAACAAGAAAACGAATTAATAAGATCACGTGTCAATTTACTCACACGTACACACCCCTAGCAAGCACCATTAACAAAACATCTAAGGGATAACACCAACATACCTACCTTGTTATAATTACTGCACTCCCTCTTTTGTCCTCCTTTCTTCATTTTCTTTGTGATGGGATAAAAAACGATTCATCTTCCATGGAGAATAATTGAGATATTTGCATTTTAATTTGTCCACCGCTTTCGCATTCCAATTCCGGCTGTGAGACAACCTACACACATTTTAAATTGCACGTAACATCACATCACTCACGTACCAATAGCAGAAATTCATAACAGGGAACAGTTTAACGCCCCTAAATATGATTTCCTTACAAATTGAGTTAGCACACACATCATTACAATTGTATGTAAGTCCACCATCCATCCATCCTGGCAGTCAGTCATTCATTGATCTTACAATCCATATTCTGACATATTTTCCCATATATGAATGTGTGGTTTTCTCTGTGTGTCATTTGAATTGCGTCCACATATTTATGTCGGTCTGTCTGTCCAGTTGCTTTTTTTTAGTATGCAACATAAATAGTTGACAACATCAATCATAATCGATCTAAAATAAGGTATTATCTGGAAAATTGCACATGGCAAATTCCCCACTTGCAATGTTGTATTGTCCTTTGTGTCGTTTTTTCTCTTTTTTGTGGTTATGCGGTTTGAGGTGTTACTGGGTAAATATGGCAAAAAACCACAAATCCATCATAATTCTAAATGATGACATTTATATCGCCTAATACGTGTTTTGTGTGGTTAAATGGGATCGTGTGAAACAAACATGCGTTTCTTGTTTGAATGATTGAATTTTTTATTTTCTTTCTGTAATTTCTAAAAAAACAATTCCTAGAGATATTTCTGAAGCATAGGTATATTTTTATAGAAACCTTTTTAAACGATATAATTTATATACGCTTTACAATCCGGAATCGAAATTGACTAGCCTTTACCGCCAGCACTAACGCTGAGTTTCAAAATCACAGCCGTATATACGAGTATGCAATATTGACATGCTCATCACTGCATCACGTTGGATGGAAAAGGCTATGGAAAAACAAAACTTATTTATTACCACCTACATATCAAAATATTCTACCCAAGATTTCAATTCGGGGATGTAATATATCAAGCAACCGTCTTGACCGGCTTTAACATGCCAAAGCACAGACTTGTTGCAAATGCGATAGAAACTAAATTCTTCAACATCAGTTTTATTTTCATCCAAGCCCAACTGAAGATGATGAGCAGACCAAATATAAATGTTTTTTCTATGCGACTTAAATGGCAAAACTAAAAAGAAAAATAAAAAAGTATAAGTCGGCTTTGCCGACAGAGATATACCCTCAGCCTGTGTGAATTAAAATATTTTGTTCTCAAAAAACCTATGTATTTAGGGCGTATGAACTTCCCGAGAAAAATATGGACTAGGATAAAAGCTCAAAACTTCGAGAGTTGCAATGCGCTCCAGCTACTACATATGGTGCCATAGGGATTTTTTGCAATTTTCGTGCTGTTTTCTCAAGAAGTAATGGAGACAGCGAATTCAAGTTGCTTCAACAAAAATCAAAGTGATTCGAGAGCAGGTATTAAAGTGAACTTATCCGAAATTTTGTGTGGGAGATACCCGAAGAAGTGGACAAATACAGTGCTTAACTATACCTGATCGATATATTACGATGTGTAAAGTATGGACCAAATCGGTCACTCACTTCAAGACAATTTTTCCGAACAATTTTGAACTTTTGTGGGTGTGGTACCTGAAGGAGTGGACCGATATGTCTTATATTTGAACTTAAACTATATTTTCACAAAATATTATGACGGCCATATTATGGACCGAATCGGCAGGTCCTTTTCGAAAGTTATCTTGAGGTCCAACAACTACACACGGCGTCGCAGGGTTTTTTTGTATCTTTCAGGCTATTTTCTCAGGAAGTATGGACCTACCCCTGATGAAACTTGTACCGTCGTATGGGGGGAAGTGAATACAAGTTGTTACAACAAAAAAAACGAAGCGATACAGGTCCCAAACTGAACTTCTCCGAAATTTTGTGTGGGAGGTACCCGAAGGAGTAAACCGATTGAGTCCATATTGGAACCTCATCTTAGTCTAGTAGAAATTTCATAATGTGCAAAGTATGGACCAAATCAGTTACTTCCTTCAAGTGTAATCAGGCACACAAATTTTCCGAACATTTTCAAACTTTTGTGGGGGAGGTACCGAAAAGAGTGGACCGATATAACCCATCTTCGAACTTAAACTAGGTTTGGACGAAATATTGCGAAAGCCAAATTTTGGACTGAATCGGTTGATCCATTCGAGAGTTATCGTGCGCTCCAGCCAGTCAGACAGACGGACGGACATTGCTCAATCGACTTCAAATTGTCTAAAACACATTTCGTCCAAACATACTTGGGGTCTAACCATTATTTCGATGAGGCACAATTTGGCCCGTATGAAAGTGTATATCACGAATATTGTCAAATATTTCATATTCCATTTCAGAAAAAAAGGATACAATTTTTTCGCGCTACATCAACGATGTAGGTTAAGAAAAATATTCCCAGTACGAGTCTGGTCGCGAGCCAATTTTTGGTTGTTGCAGACAAAAGTTATGGCGGTTTTATTTCGCTTTTTAAGATAGAAAATATTATAAAAACGCTAATTATTTTAATGAACACAATTGTTACAAAAAAGTTTTCTCGAAGTGACTTCAGCGAGTAGATTGCATAATACCTGCAAAATGTTACACAGAATTCGCGGAATGTACATAAAATTGATAAATTATTGAATGTAAGTCAATTTCTTTCAAAATTAAGGCCCATTTAGTGGTCATAAAATTACATAAAAATTTGTTGTGGATCAAAACTTCACGGCGAATCAAATGAGACTACAATCATACAGATTGGTGTTATAGTTTCGATGTTACAAGCAAAATAAGCACATATTTTGGTCAAAAAAATAATTTTTTGTTCAAAAAAATATTTTTTCACAGGCATTATGTAGTAGAAAATATTGTAAAAATCTATAGGAATACTTCCTTCATTTTGCTTAAATCTCCCAATAAAATAGACGGATTTTGCTTTATTGACATTCATATTAAAGCTTTCCCATTAGGGAAGGTAATTGAGTTGATGGGCATATATCTCAAAGCTTCTGAAATGGAAATACAGGTCAAATTTTAATTTAAGCATTTTAAAATGCGTGTAAATCGCGTAATTATCAAAATCAGTTTGTCCGCATGTGATTTTCATGTGCAGCAATACCGTATCTTTTAATTTGAATATAGTTTTCGAAATTTAATTTGGTGGCTAAGATGTAGCATCAGCTGCATCTTAGCATTAAAATACCTATAAAATATCGCTAATTTGCGCAAAGTGCATACAATTTTTGTCCGCATCCGATTTCAGTGTCCACCATGAAAGTCTACATCGATATATATCTATTTCAAGGCAATCAATAAAGAACCGTGGATGTAGCATCACACACTATTTTTTGGGATAAAATGAATATAGCTCCCTTAACAGTGAAGTTTTCAAATCTCTGTTTCCGCTAAAAAGGAAGATGCTGTATTAGTTGTTTTATTGCAGTGGAAACGAACCGCAGAAAACGCGATAAAATACGCGATATTTCCAAAAACAATTTTAGGTGATTTTTCTACTTTGGACTTTCTTGTAACTCGCGTTTTAGTAGATGGATTTTCACGAGGAATGATTTATTGGATCCGGAACGTAAAAAAACTAAAATGTGCAATGGAATACCAGGTATTCTAGAGTATATTGCAAATATTAGACCCGAAAAATATGATTTTTAGAAAAATGTTCGCACAAAATTTCCGCATGTGGATGCAGATTTCTATGAAGCTGTGCAGACTACATTCACAACATTCGTATCAAATAACTCAGAATCGCAAGTACTACAATCCTATATATGATTTTTTGAAAAACCTGTTTGCGGAATGAAATTAGGAGAAAATTTCAAAAAACACTGTAAATCTGGCTTCAAAATGTCAGCATCATTTAATGGTAGAAGCAGTTCAAATTTTGAAAAGCAATACATTATTGAGATGATCCTTATTTAGTTTGCTTCTACTTTTACTTTGACAGGAAAATCGTGAGAAGTGTGGCTTACTCACAAATCGAGAGAAAACAAAAAAAGACATGGTGGCTTCAACCCATTTTTGTCCACTTTTTAACATAAATATAGCCACAGCTTCAACGTAAATTATCTTTTAAGGCCAATATTTTTTGCCACGTCCAAAAACATTTCATTTTATCCAAACATATTTAATTTGTATAATATACAATCACAAGTCGCGTGTTCTAAAAGGGTAAACCTTGGCTTCAGCTATGTTAAATTTTCAAAAATATTGGTGATATACCCTCGTTAGCATAAATGCTGAGGGTATAAAAATATACCCAGCAGTCGAGAAATCCAAACTCCACAATAAAACATCTGCAAACCGAATGAGCCTGATAGACTTCGCAGCGGATTAAAACAACATAGCTAGCAACACCAGTTTCATGCATCTGGACATTAATAAGAGAACGAGGCTGTTACTAGATCAATAAATAAGAAACCAGATCAAAAAATAAGAAAGCGTGTTGATTGTACGATCGATTCGAGGAGCAAACATCAACTCGGATCGCTACTCTGTTGGAGCAAAGATACGTACCAGATTAAACGTAGCAAACAAAGTACGAACAGACACAACACTGAAGTTGGACATCGGAAAGTTGCAATCACAATAGATAGCCACCGTATATTCCACTCAACTGGCTCATGTGCTTATTCAAAGCACTCCTTGTCCCGATACAATATCAGCACAATAGCAAAATATTGCCCACTCCATGCAAATAGCCGCAAAATCCATACTTGGATACCAGAGATCTCCACCACAGAATCCATGAATCCAGAATTCACCACAGAATATGACCATGGGTGTCGTGCTGCCACCGAAGAGAAAAATGCGGCATATAGGTCTACTTTACAATCAGTAGCAACGCGTAGCGCCCGAGAGAGATAGAGAGAGGGATCGGGAAAAAAGAGAGATGAGAAACGTAATTTCTGCAGAAAAAGAGAGTAATGGTAAAGCGTGAGTGTGAACAAATCGAGATGTACAAGCGCCAGCATGAAGTCCGAAAATTCTACCAAAGGGTGAAACATCAAAATTATGGCTTATGGACATCCCTTTGTAGAAACCAGCAAGGTAATGTGGTAACTGGTACAGATCGTGTGTTATGGATGGGGAAAGAGCATTTTTCCAAACTATTGGTATCCAATACTAACGAAGACGACGAAGATACCACAGATCCAATCCCAGAAAATGATATTGACTGTATACCGCCCGGCCAAGATGAGGTGAAACAACAATAAATCGGCTGAAGAATAATAAGGCGGCATGAGCCGATGGCCTACCAGCCGAGCTGTTCAAAACCGGAGGCGACACTGTGATAAGGTGTATGCATCTGGCAGGAAGAACGCGTATCCGGCAATTAGAACATGAACATCCTGTGTCCCGTCCATAAGAAAGGAGATAAGGCTGTATGTTCTAACTACAGAGGCATAAGTCTTATTCCTATTGCCTACAAGATAGTACCAGGGATATTGAGCGAACGACCAAAGCCTGTGGTGAACGAAATAATTGGGCCCTACAAATGCGGCATTAGACCTGGCAAGTCTGCCTTTGACCAGATATTTACCCTGAGTCAAATCCTGGATAAAACCCAAGAGATGCAGATCGACACCTACCACCTTTTTGTCGAGTACAAATCAGCCTTTGACTGGCCCCTACGCTCAAATGTATTCCAAGCCATATCTGAATTTGGTATCCCCGCAAAGCTCATTCGGCTTTGTAAGATGAATTTAACTTATACCCGGTCCTCAGTTATAGTAGGAAAGAACCTTTCTGAAAAGTTTTGTACCAAAAGAGATTTCAGAAAAGGAGACAGACTTTCGTGTGACTTATTCAACATATTGCTGGAAAAGGTTGTAAGATATGCAGATATTTAAATGAATGGCACAATTTACACCAATAGTCACATGTTACTTGCTTATGCTGGAGATATAGACATCACGGGAAGTAACTGATACCTTTAAAAAAGTTGAAGGAGAATCTGCTAATGTGGGTCTGGTGGTAAACGACGACAAGACCAAGTTGATGCTTCGTACCTATTGGCGCTTTGGAGGGATTCGGAAGCATAATTTTCCTAGCCCGAAGTTAAGCTACTCCCTCCCCTCGACTTCCTATGTAGTCTTCTCTAGATTTGTTGGTGGAAAATTTGATGACAAGTCCATCGTTCTTCAGAAAGGAGTTAAGATTCCTCCTCTTTTTCATCTGAAAGCCGACGCTCTGCCTCTCACCTAACTTTAAATATTCAGTATGAGGAGGGACCCATACTGAAGTCACCATTCCACATGGTATCTCATTGAGCGGTACAACTGCCAGTTTGCTGCTTTCCCAAAGCTAGCCAATGTCATTAACTGTCTGAACAAGAAAATCAGCTGATTCCTTGTTCTAATCATATTGTTATACCCTACACCACTATGTGGGGAGGGTATTTTAAGTTTGTTTTGGCCAAAATGTTTGTAACGCACCGAAATAATGGTCGTAGACGCATACATATATATACCAAAATGAATGTCTCGACGAACTGAGTCGATCTGGCTATGTGTGTCCGTCTGTCCATCTAAACCTTGTAATCACGCTACAGGTCGCAATTTTGATCGGATCGTCACTAAATTGTGTGTGTTGATAAGGGTCCTGGAGCGGAAGAAGCCTATTGATTTTGGTGATTGTATGATAATATTCGGGGGTCGGAATGGGAAAAAAATTATTTGGAGAAAAAGTCAACATTTTATTTCAAAGCGAACATCTCCGTTTTATATGGGGTATAACAAAAACAAAACCTGCTAATGAAAGTAGAAAATATCACCTTTGCAACCATGTAACGTAGGTTGTCGTAGGTGGTCAAACAACGAAGATATCGCAATAGCTGCCAATAGAACCCAACTTTTCATTTTTGCGATTTCAGTAATAATGACGAATCTCTCAGCATTGGTTGGGGACCTTCCAAACAAAGCAAAGTAGGTTGGTGTAGGTGGCCAAATAACGGAGATATCGCAATAGTCGGTAATACATCCCATTTTTCAATTTTTTTTTTTTGTAATCACGGGTCGCAATTTTGATCGGATCGTCACGAAATTTTCGGGGTTAATGGGGGTCCTACAGAGGAAGAATGTTGGATAATATTCGGGGGTCGGAATGGGCAAAAAACTTATTTGGAGAGAAAGTCAACGTTTTATTTCAAAGCGAATATCTGCCTCTATATGCCTTCTGGGTCAATGCGTCGAGCAGTATTGTCAACCTGCTTCGGGTTAGATGAGCACTGATTTCGCGTTGTTCTTGCTCACCTTCGCAGACGAAGAAGATGAACTTATTGAAAAGATTTCTGTCGCTCCAGTAGTAATCACCTAACTAACTTTTCTCGTCATCGAAATATACGATACATGTGAATGGACCGGCTGCGATTAAGATTCTTCTCAGCGGGAGGCTGTTCCTCGGGTGACATCATGCTTTTCACAACCACTGATTGTTATTTGCTCGCTTTCTCTTTGCACATCTACTAACTCACTTCCATCACCCTTTTGCGGGGTTTTGAAGTTGAGGCAGATGAGGACTCAACTGAAATCTTACCAGAGGACTTGAAGACATTTCCCTTGGTTGACTTCTTTTCGCACTTATTTTAAGGGTGCGACTTTATCACTTTGGACAATATAAGAAGGATTATGATTTTTTGTGTAGCCTGTCAGTTGAATAAGGAGGCCCATTTTTGTCGCAATAAAATGATTCTAAATTACCTAACCTAATCTTTGTAAGCATTTTAAGGACACAACATTTTCATATCTGCCCTTTCCACTAAACCACACACACTCACTGCTATTGATGGTCCAACATTAGCATATTAATCTTTTAATGGGCATATCTTATTTACTCAGTAATCAATTATGAAATATTACCTTCTCCTCTTCTACCAATTGCAAAAATACGAATAACACGAACAATCAAAAACAGATGGAACCAAGTATTTTCTATAACGAAGCCCTTATTATTGTGAGAACGAACACTCTATGTGAATGGCCCGGAGAAACACTTAACTGCAGTTTAAGCTCAAGTACAGCAACAAGATACATTTGCGATATCCCGTGAGAAGCGAATCCACTTTTGCCACTTCTTCACGACAGCGTTTATGTTTCACTTTAGGTCTTTGTAATTTCCTGCATTTGCAACAACAAACAGAATCTTCAGTCAGTCGTCAAAAGTCAAAAAGAAAACAATTGTAACAACGACAACAACAAGAACAAATACAATAACATTAGAATGCGAGTGTAGAAAATCTCCAAGCTGAAATGCTTTCAAGACAATACCAAAGAAAAGTGGTGGCGGATGAAGCTTTAACACAACAACAACGGCAAATAATCCGTAGAGAGGGCTGTATCCTGTTAGCGCAAATACTGCCACTGTACTGTTGATGTTGCTTGGTATTCAAGTAGTCAAATCCACTTGAATGCATTCAAGTATTCCACCATATTCCGAAAAAAAACGTTGTTATTATCTTTTAACGAACTGTGAATTCCTGGCGATGATGTTATTTTAAGAGGTCCTTTTCTAAACATCCTGAAGAGGGAAAGAAAGCTGAAAAAACCAAGAAGCAATTGCAAAACAGTAATGGCTCACTGCTACCACTCCAGTGTCTGAGAGTCAGACATTGCAGCATCCATTGAAGCATAAAAGGGCCCAGGACACTAAGAAAACAATTCTAGACCAAAGATGTAACGAAAACAGAATAACATCGTTGTCCTTATTTGTTTAAAGTTGAACATTTATTTAAGAGTTTGTTTCGTGCTTTCTGCTTGCCCCTCCTTCTTTATGAATTTTGTGTTGTTTTTTCTTTTGTGAAGAGAATTAAGGATTTAGAACTTTTTTCCTTTTTAATTCTTATCTCAATGGCGGACTGGTAGTCGCAAAAGGATGACGCCATTTTTGTTGTTCAATTGTTCCTTGTCTTGGATCGTTTGGCCGCTGGTGCTTTTCTTCCTGCTTTCTGCTACCCAACCGCTTGCTGGGTGGGTTTGTTATTACAAGTTACGAGTAGTTAAAACTGTAACTGTTAATTGCAGATGTTTGCAATTACAAGCTTTGATAAGCGTCTAAATGGCGCTTAAGCATCTTAAGGCTTAAGAATTTCAAATGAGTGCACAGAAAACTACTCATACTCATCCCTCAAGCGAATGGTCGGTATGCCACGCATATACAGCTTTCTTTGGGGCTGTTTAAAGGATGTGCCACTTAAATCTATTGTCCCAGTGGGTGGTACTTAAAACACATCCAGTTTTGTTGAATTTTATGGCCTCTTATTTGGTCATAAAGATACTAAAAATGATACATTAAAAATCTTCATCTTCTTCTTGGGAAACAATTTTCCCCTTTTTATTGTTTTTTGTAATAGCCAATCTACAAGAGTTGCTTTGCTTATCGTTTCACTGCTTAAGAGAATTGTGTAGACAACTTTGTAATTAATTAGATGAAATCGTGGCAGTTGCTTTCATATCCTACGAATAGTGGTGAAAGGAAGATAGACAACTTTAAACATTCCACATTCGTTTGCATCATTCCAATAGGAAATATGGAGTCGTGTAAAATATACACCATGCTAACCAAATATTTTTTATGAATCCTTTTCAAGGAGTTGTGTGGAGGTGCCAGTAAGAGTAGACTAATGCAAAAGTTCAAAAAATGGTCATTAAGTGCAGTTTAAACGTAATCTTTACGTTAAAGTTGGAGTTCCACAAGGATCTTTTCAAAAGACCTTCCGAGTCAATTTCAAAAGTTAATATTTCTCTACGAAAAATTAAGGTTTTATCGATCTAGTAGAGCTAGAGTATTAATAGAGTATTAATAAACATAAGCAGCGCATTAATTTTCAAACAAGAAATTAGTCATTTTAGAATTTAAGTGCTTAATGATATATTCAACATTTTGTTGGAAAGGTAATACGAGATGCAAATGTCAAAAGAAATGGAACAATTTACACCAATAGCCACATGTTAATTGCTTATGCTGATGACATAGACATCATGGGACGATCAGTAAAGGAAGTAACTGATACCTTTAGGAAGGTCGAAGCAGAATCTGCGAAAGCGGGTCTGGCGGTAAACGGCGAAAAGACCAAATTGATGATGTCGACGGGCAAAGCGTCCATAGAGCTCGGACCAACTATGGAAGTTGGTACCTATAATTTTGAGGTATTTAAAGACTTCGTCTACCTCGGCACTGCCATAAACACAAAAAACAACATCAGTTGTGAAATAAGAAGAAGAATTGTATTGGCCAACAGATGCTACTATGGTTTAAGTAAGCAATTTAAAAACAAAGCCACAATTCGTCAAACAAAAATAACACTATGCACAACGCAGATACTACCCGTGCTAATGTATGGCTCCGAAGCATGGGTACTTGCGCAAGCAGATAAAGCAGTGCTTGGTGCGTTTGAGAGGAAAATTCTTCGAAAGATCTACGGGCCGATTTGCGTTTACGGTGAATATCGACGTCGTATTAACCTCGAGATATACAAATACATGAATATTATTAAACTTACCGAGATGCAGCGATTCCGTTGGCTAGGCCATATAATAAGAATGAGCGATGATGAACCCGCTAAAAAGGCGTATGAATACATGCCACATGGCGGTGCACGCAGAATTGGCAGGCCAAAGAATAGATGGCGCAAACAAGTGGATTAAGAGATGACAAGGAGCGGTATTCCAGAAAGCGAAGCGAAAAACAGAGAGAATTGGAGATTTGTTCTTAGTTCGGTCTATGGAACAAATGTTCTGTATTGGGCCAGCTAAGTAAGTAAGTAAGTAAATAATACTTATTTACTTACGGAGATCGACAAAAAGGTGATATGTGTCGATCTGCATCTCTTGGGTCTTCTCCAGGATTTGCCACAGGGTAAATATCTGGTCAATGGTGGACTTGCCAGGTCTAAAGCCACATTGGTATGGTCCAATTATTTCGTTGACCATTAGCTTTAGTCGTTCGCACAATATCCCTGACACTATATTATAGGCAATTGGGAGAAGACTTATGCCCCTATAGTTGGAGCATACAGTCTTATCTCCTTTCTTGTGAACGGGACACAGGATGCTCAGGTTCCAATCATCGGGTAAGCGTTCTTCTTGCAAGATGGTGCTAACTTGCTGATGCATACACCTTATCAGCGCGTCGACTCCGGTTTTAAACAGCTCGGCAGGTAAGCCATCGGCTCCTGCTTCTTTATTATTTTTCAGCCGGTTGATTGCTGTTTTTACCTTATCTTGGCCGGGCGGTATACATTCTATACCATCTTCTGTGATAGCATATGTGGTATCATCGTCTTCGCTACTATTGGATACCAGCAGATTGGAGAAATGTTCCTTCCATATCCTGAGCACGCTATCTGTATTTGTTACCAGATTACCTTGCTGGTCTCTACAGGAGGATGTGCCTGTACCAAAGCCATCTCTTTGATGTTTCACTCTTTGGTAGAATTTTCGGACTTCATTCTGGCTCCTGCACATCCCGATTTTTTCACACTCCCGCTTTTCCCGCTTATCCAACACGTTCGATGAATGTCTTCCATCTATCACAACTAATTTGATTACTTGTTCTTTGATATGAAGACAGCCAGTTGCCCTTATGAATATCGAGATGATTAAATCTGGTACTGCTAACTACCATGTTTTTTGCAGCTGCAAAGTCTATCAGCCTCATACCATTGTCCGATGTTTCACTGTGGAGACTGAATTTCCCGACTGTTGGGCCAAAGATATTCTCCTTTCCAATTTTGGCATTAAAATCGGCTAGAATGATTTTAATGTCATGGACAGGGCAACGGTCATATGTTTCTTCTAAGCGCTCGTAAAATATATCTTTGGTCTGTTCGTCCTTTTCTACAGTGGAAGCATGAGCGCAAATAAAGCTGATGTTGAAGAATTTAGCTTTTATTCGAATTACAGCAAGTCTTTCATTCACTGGGGTGAAGCTGGATACCAGATGTTTTAGTCTCCGACAAATTACGAATCCGCAACCAAACTCATGATTTACGTCATGGCCAAGTATAATACAGTGCGTCACCTTTAGGTGTTGTTGTGACGCATTTCCCGTTCCATCGTATTTCCTGTATGACAGTAATGTCGGCCTTGTACTTTTCAAGTACATCTGTCAATGCGTAAACTGCACCTTCTCTATAAAGAGTGCGAACATTCCAGGTGCAGATTCGCAGATCATGGTCCTAAAACGTTTGCAGGGGACTTGCCACTTGAGATGAAAGAGGTACCAAGAAAAATCCTGGGCTTTGCCATGTTAAAGCCGGTCAGAACCGTTCCTTGGTATAATCCATCCCCTACGTTCCACAACAACTACTGAACTGATTTTCCTGAAATTGTCAGGATATGTACAGCGATGGCCCCCGGTGAAAATAGGCTACGTATTTTGTTGAATTTCGGAATGGTCGGGATACTTCCCTTTACCCTATTTCGTTAAAAATGCTGTAGCTATGTATATATATAAAAATCAAATGTCGTTCGTTGGTAATGGTATCAATTGAGAACGGCTGGACCGATATTGATAATTCTTTTCTTCTCTTTTTTGAAATGTTCGCCATAACCCAGATCTAGCTTGTTATGCAAAGAAGATTTGACCACGCCCAATTTTTTCAATTTTCAATTTAAATCTTTTCTACAAAACCTACTGAACCGATTTTCCTGAATATAGACTACAATTTAGTTGCTACATATATGTACAGTAATTACGAATGTATCGGGTTGGAAATTAATTTGCGAGACAATTGTGGTTGTTTCTCCGACCTTACTACTACTTTTTAGGGACCCAAAGATTTGACCACGCACACTTTTTAAAATATGTTACATCTACAAAACTACTGAACCGATTTTCCAGAAATTTTCAGGGACTGTACAGGGATGGCCACCGAAAACAGGCTGCATATTTTATTGAATTCCAGAGGGGGCGGGGTACCTCCCCTATGCGATATTTAAAAAAACGCTATATTTACAAAAATTACGCATGTATCGGTTTAAAAATTTACGGATTAACCTACAATCTAGGTACTTCTTTGGGGTCTAAAGACCCAACCACGCCTGTTTTTTTAAATATGTTATATCTCCAATACTACTGAACTGATTTCCATCAAATTTGCAGCAAAAGCTCAATTTAATGAATTTTGAAGGAGGTGGGGGAACCATCCCCACGCCTTTCTTTTAAACGCTATATGTATAAGTGAAACTTGTGATTAATCGCTATATTTGCGAAACTTATAAGTTCATGAGTTGGAAATTAATTTTCGGGGCAACCGTGGTTGCGCCCCCGATTAAGATATATACGATATATTTGCAAATTTCCTTAAATGGTGAGGTTCAACGGTCCATCAGTCATGAAAAACTAAAACATAAATTAGGAGAATTCGACTTAACCTTTTTTATCTTTTATAATTAGATCGCTTTAGGATAAAGACAGGGGACATGGACGATAATAAATCCTAAACAGCATCAATGAACGAAAAAAAAACAAAACAAAGTCAGTAAGAGAAAAGAAAGGTTACAGACAAAATCAGTTGATAAATTTAAAATACTCCTCGGTTTGACAATGGACCGAAGAAGTGTGGTAGAAAACTCCTTATTTTTGAAGTTGCCATTAAATCTCATTACTGCGGACCAGCAACGCGGACCGGGGTCTGCTAGTACATAAATAAATAAAAAAGCCGCTCCTTCCTTATTGCAGCTAGATCCAGGTTTTTACTGCAGGTATCTTTTGTTACTGCTCTCTACAAAAAGTCAGCTTTGTGAGAATTTTTGCTATTTCATTGCCTATTTTCACTTGACTGATATTCGCAGAGTTTTTAGACCATTCATATCAAATAAGAGTCCAAAATTAATGGTCAACGGAAGATATAGTCTTATTCAAAAATAATTCGAAGATTTATTTTTATGATATTGTAAAATTTTAGCATTTCGAATGTTTCATTTCTTTTTTGCTACATGTCATAACTGTATTCATAACAGATATTCAATTCAGCAATTATTTTGAATAATAATTCTGTATTTATACCGTAAATAAGTAGATTTACATGCTTTAATCACTCTCTATGTAAAACTATATACCGCCCTCACACATTGGTTGCTCTTCTGATAGACCAAAACAGAAAGCTCTCAGACAACAAAGTTTTTTTCTTTTTGATGTCAAACATATAACGAAGGGATTTACATATGGAAAAGTTTCAGCTGAATGACACTTTACTTGTTCCACTTAACAGTCGTCTCGTAAAAGATGAATTACCTGATGTGATTTTTATGCTTTATAACTATCTAGCAAGTATTAACTTGATGGCGTACGATTAAAATTTTTATTTAAACGTCATGCAAAAAGACCGCACTTGCATATATGTAGATGAATGTATGCAGAAAAGTTCTACTATGTCTGAGTTCTAATTCGTTTGACAGAATTATTTGTAAACCTTTTTAACTTTAAGCTTAAGTGTTGATGTTTTTTAAAACAAACGCATAAAACTCATAAACGCGTTATTTTATTTAATAGCCATATTTCTCGGATTTTTTGCATTTATATTGAAAATAATAATAGAACGCTCTATGCCCAACGGGATCTATTGGTTTTTTGAGACGACAAGTTCAAAAAATATACGAAAAAATATCGTTTACGGGTGCACTGTACGAATGTATTGTTGGTGACGTAAGGGGTGAAAGATATCCAGGAGCGGCCCTAATATACAAAAAAAGCAAAAAAGGAAAAGAAACCTCACCCTAAAAACAAATCTAAAGTTGATGTTTGGGAAATGTTTCTTCTTGACACGCTTACAAATAATTCTAAATAACACCGTCAACCCAAATGGAGAAGTAGTTTGGAATTTAATTACTGAAGTGGTCGAGAACCAGAGTTAGTACAACTGAGTTGATGAATGGCTTGTCCGTAGTCGTAGTATTCTTCTAAATTAACAATCATACTCTGTCCCACTCCGTTCATTGCAAAATCCACACTTGTAGCCAGCTACTCGTTCTTTGCCGCTTCCAGTTTCTCGCTCGTAGCCAGCCCAGCTGACCTAGCCTAGCAGCTCAGAACTGCTCCACGCTCGTATCTAGCCTTCTCATGACCACCGATCACATCAACTACACGGCAAATCAGCATGGCCAGATAATATGGAGGGTATAATTATTAGGGTTATGACTTTTTTACAACCTCATATCCCAGCACTATAGTGTGATGAGTTTCTACATAATATAATAATAATAATAATTGTTCCACAAACACCCCATACGGGACAAGGGAGACTTCTCTCATATCAATGAGTGCATCCCGATTCACATTAGCTCAATGATATGGGACCTACAATTTATCGCCGAGTCCGAACGGCGTGTCTAAGACACCACTATTGTAGAGAAGTTTTACATGGCTGAAATACTCAGGATATGACGCCAACATTACTGAGGGGTATTTTGCCACCGTTGAAAAGTGTTTTGATGTTGCCTGGCCGGGGAATCGAACCCACGACCTTATGTGTACAAGGCGGGTTGCACCACGGTGCCACAAAACCTCACTTATAAGCTGATTCGGGGAAAAATCGCCATGCAATGATTTTAAAATTTGAATTTATCAGAATTATGGGCAATTTTTTTTAAGTCACTGTACACAAAGACGTAGGGGGATGGAAGATACCAAGGAACGATCCGGTTTTAACATGGCAAAGTCCAGGATTTATCTTGGTCCCTCTTTCGTCTCATGTGGACACTGACCTCCCAGTGGTGTCACCTGGGGAACTGCCTTAAACACCCGTTAAAGGTAGTGAGCTAACATGTGCCGCGCGTTCACCCATAAGAACGTTAAAAACTTGGGTTTGGGCGTCGGGTTAGTAACCCTCCCCTAGAAAAAACAGCCTACTATGAAAAAACGAAAGAAAAGAAAAACAAACCCCTCTAAAGTTGACGAACCCCGCAAACGTTTTAAGGACCATGATCTGCGAATTTGCACCTGGAATGTTCGCACTCTTTATAGAGAAGGTGCAGTCTTCGCATTGGCAGACGTACTTGAAAAGTACAGGAAATACGATGAATTGGGAAAAGCGTCACAACAACACCTAAAGGTGACGCACTGTATTATAGCTGCCATGACACAAAGCATGAGTTTGGTTGCGGTTTTTTAGTTGGTCAGAGGTTAAAACATCTGGGCCCTATTCCACGAAACAACTTATCAACTTTTCATTTTGCACTTATCAATATTTTTGAAAATTCTCAAAGTTAAGTGTTCCACAGAACCATTATTTTTTGATAAGTGATAAGTTGCTAATTATAAAGTGAGTTTGCTTACTTTTCAAAAAAATGTAGCTCTTTTTTTGATTTCTGTTCCACAAACGTTATTTCTGCTAAGTGAAAAGTTGTAACGGCAAAGCGTATTTTGCTAAGATTTTGCAAAAAAAATTGCTCTTTCGTTCCACAGAAAACTCTGCATTTAGATTTTGCAGATCAAATTTTGATAAGTTTGCCTTAATTTTGCGAGGTAAACGTTCTCTTTGCCAATGTACATTGTTAAAGCGAGATTTTGTTCGGAAATAGTGAAAACACGGTTATGACAAGAAATTGTAAAGATTTTTCCGAACTTCTACCCTCTGAATCAACCATCCTACTTCGAACTCTCACTATCCGAAATTCCACCCTACGAACAACCCCATCCCGAACATCCACCCTGCGAACAACCTCACAAATCGATGTTTCTCGATTTTACATTTAGACTAAAGTCTATTTGAGAGACTATTTTTATTTATTACTATACCCTCCACCATAATATGGAGGGTAAATTAGGTTTGTCATTTCATTTGTAACTCATCGAAATAATCATTTGCGACCCTATAAGGTATATACATATATTTTTGATCAGCGTAAAATTCTAAGTTGATTTAACCACATCCGTCCGTCAGTCTGTTGTAATCACGCTATCTTCAGAACGAGTTGAGAAGTTGAGCTTTGTTATAGCCCACATATAGCACTGCCGTCGATTTCAGCTATTTTAAGGTTTTTAGCTACATTTTCAGAACGAATTGGTTATAATATGCTTCCAAAACTTACCGACATAGGCCCATATTTTAATATAGCCCCAATATACCGCCCAATTTCAGCTACTTTGGGGTTATTAGCTACATTTCCAGGCCGAATTAGGTATAATTCGGTCAATCACCAAGAAACGTCTCCACAATAAATTATGGATATAGGTCAACGTTTTTTATAGCCCCCATATAGCAGTACCGTCCGATTTCAGCTATTTTATTTTTAGATACATTTCTAGAACGAATTAGTTATAATTTGGCAAGTAATTTCTCCACTTTGTGGAGAAAGAAAACTAATTACTCCATGTCGGACATAGCGCTTTTTACTTGTTTTATTTCGCTTAATTTTATTGTATTTTATTTTTTATTTGTATTTCCCTTCATTTTATTTTAGATTATTTTATTTCACTTAATTTTATTTTGTTTATTTTACTTTACTTTACTTTATTTTATTTATTTTTTAACTTTATTTTATTTCAATTTACTTTACTTTATTTCACTTAATTTTATTTTATATTACATCATTTTATATTGTTTTATTTTTATTTATTTTATTTCATTTTATTTTTTTTTTTATTTTACTTTATTTGATTTATTTTGATCTTATTTTATTTCATTTATTTCATTTAATTATTATTTAATCTTTATTAAAATTATTTTATTTTATTTTTATTTCATATTAATTTATTTTGTTTTATTTCATTTTATTTCATTTCAATTTATTTTATTTTTTTATTTTATTTTTTTTTTAGTTTATTTTATTTTTTTATTTTATTTTAGTTTATTTTATTTTATTTTATTTTATTTTATTTTATTTTATTTTATTTTATTTCAGTTTAATTTATTTAATTTTATTTTATTTACTTTTAATAATATCAGTTTCATTTCATTTTTTTCGCTCGTCTCAATTTTACATGTCTTATTTATTATTGCCAAGTAAAAAATAATGCAAAGATGATAAAACGTTCTATGGAACAAATATCATTCACACTTCGCAAGAGAACTGAGAGACTTACCAATATGGCGGAAAAATTGAGCAAGAGAGCACAACAACTGTGCTAAAAGAACAGTAATAGACAAATTTGCTAAGTGCAAGGGAAATTGAAAAGTAATTTTGTGGAACAAAAAAAGGTTATCACTTTTCAAAATAACTAGTTTTTGATAAGTGCAAAATAAAAAGCGATAAGTTGTTTCGTGGAATAGGGCCCTGGTCTCCAGCTTCACCCCAGTGAATGAAAGACTTGCTACAATTCGATTAAAAGCAAAATTCTTCAACATCAGCTTTATCTGCGCTCATGCTCCAACCGAAGACAAGGACGAACAGACCAAAGATATATTCTACGAGCGCTTAGAAGAAACATATGACCGTTGTCCTGCCCATGACATTAAAATTGTTCTAGGCGATTTCAATGCCAAAATTGGAAAGGAGAATATCTTTGGACAAACAGTCGGGAAATTCAGTCTACATAGTGAAACATCGGACAATGGAATGAGGCTGATAGACTTCGCAGCGGCAAAAAACATGGTAGTTAGCAGTACCAGATTTAAGCATCTCGATATTCATAAGGGCACTTGGCTTTCTCCAGACCAAAGAACAATAAATCAAATTGATCACGTTGTGATAGATGGAAGACATTCATCGAGCGTGTTGGATGTACGATCGTTCCGAGGAGCAAACATAGATTCGGACCATTACCTCGTTGCAGCAAAGGTACGTACCCGTCTTAACGTTGCAAATAAAGCACCGACAGACACAACACGAAAGTTGTACATCGCTAAGCTGCAAACACAACAGATAGCCACAGCATATTCCACTCAACTGACCCAATTGCTTAATGAAAGCGCTTCTCGTCCCGATAACATATCAGCACAGTGGCAAAATATTGCCCACTCCATGCAAACTGCCGCAAAATCAGTACTTGGATACCAGAGACCTCCACCAAAGAATCCATGGTATGACCAGGAGTGCCGTGCTGCTACCGAAGAAAAAAATGCGGCATATATGGCTACTTTACAATCAGTAGCAACGCGTAGCGCACGAGAGAGGTATCGGGAAAAAAGGAGAGAGGAGAAACGTCTTTTCCGCAGGAAAAAGAGAGATATGGAAAAGAGGGAGTGTGAACAAATAGAGATGTACAGGAGACAGAACGAAGTCAGAAAATTCTACCAAAGAGTGAAGCATCAAACTGATGGCTTTGGTACAGGCATATCCTCCTGTAGAGGCCAACAAGGTAATTTGGTAACTGATACAGACAGTGTGCTCAGGATATGGAAAGAACATTTTTCCAAACTGTTGGTATCCGACAGCAGTGAAGACGGCGAAGATACCACAGATCCAATCACAGAAGATGGTATTGAATGTATACCGCCCAGCCAAGATGAGGTAAGGATAGCAATAAACCGGCTAAAGAATAATAAGGCGGCAGGAGCAGATGGCCTACCAGCCGAGCTGTTCAAAACCGGAGGCGACACGCTGATAAGGTGTATGCATCAGCTAGTTAGCACCATCTGGCAGGAAGAACGCGTACCCGACGATTGGAACGTGAGCATCCTATGTCCAGTCCACAAGAAGGGTGATAAGACTGTGTGCTCCAATTACAGGGGCATAAGTCTGCTCCCTATTGCATATAAGATAGTATCTGGCATATTGTGTGAGAGACTAAAGCCTATGGTCAATGAAATTATTGGACCCTATCAGTGCGGCTTTAGACCCGGCAAATCCACCATTGACCAGATATTTACCTTGAGACAAATCCTGGAAAAGACCCAAGAAATGCAGATCGACACCTTCCATCTTTTCGTCGATTATAAAGCAGCATTCGACAGCCCTATACGTTCAAAGGTGTTCCAAGCCATGTCTGATTTTGGTATTCCTGCAAAGCTCATTCGGCTTTGTAGAATGACATTAACTGAGACGAGATCCTCAGTTAAAATAGGAAAGAACCTCTCCGAAGAGTTTATTACCAAAAGAGGTTTCAGACAAGGAGACGGCCTGTCGTGTGATCTATTCAACATCCTTCTGGAAAAGGTCATACGAGACGCGAAGGTCAAAAGAAATGGAACGATATACATGAACAGCCATATGTTAATGGCTTATGCCGACGACATTGACATCATGGGTCGATCGGTAAAGGAAGTAACTGACACCTTTACAAAAGTCGAAAGAGAATCTGCTAAAGTTGGTCTGGCAGTAAACGGCGAAAAAACCAAGTTGATGGTATCGACGCACAAACCCCGCACCATTTGTGAATGTTGGTACCTACAATTTTGAGGTAGTAAAGGACTTTGTCTACCTCGGCACCGCCATAAACTCAACAAATAACATCAGTTGTGAAATACGAAGAAGAATAGTGTTGGCTAACAGATGCTACTTTGGGCTGAGTAAGCAGTTTAGGAATAAAGCCACCTCTCGTCAAACAAAAGTAACACTTTACAAAACACTGATACTACCCGTGCTAATGTATGGTTCCGAAGCATGGGTACTTGCTCAAGCAGATAAGGCAGTGCTTAGTGTGTTCGAGAGAAAAATTCTTCGAAAGATCTACGGGCCAATCTGTGTTGACGGCGAATATCGGCGTCGTATGAACAACGAGCTGTACCAACTATACAATGACATTAATGTAGTTGAACAAATCGAGATACAACGATTGCGATGGCTAGGCCATGTTATAAGAATGAGTGATGATGAACCCGCTAAAAATGCGTATAAATACGGGCCGCATGGAGATTCTCGCAGATCTGGAAGGCCAAAGCTTCGTTGGAGCGAACAAGTGAAACGAGATATCAGTAAACTACATATCCCAGATGGGGAAAATACAGCAGCAAACAGAGAGGATTGGAGATTTTTTCTTAGTTCGGCTTATGGAACAAATGTTCTGTAAAAGGCCAGCTAAGTAAGTAAGTAAGTAATATCCAGATCTTAACCGATTTTGATATAATTTGGCACACTTATTTCCAGACCGTATTCAGTCACACATTCCAAATATCATTGAAATGGGACTTATATATCGTGTTTGGAGCAGAAAATACACGAAATGGGGCGGAAATACGTGAAATCGGCCGAAAATATATATGGGAGCTATATCCAAATCCGGACCGATTTTAATATAATTTTGCACACTTATTTGTAGACAAAATTCAGTTACATTAAAAATTTCATCAAAATTGGACGTATATAGAGTGTTTGGTGCAGCAAATACGTGAAATCGAGCGAAAATATATATGGGAGCTATATCCAAATTTGAACCGATTTTCACCAAAAGCAATAGCTTTCTACCTATGGCTACAAAAGTTGTAGTCCCCAATTTTCAGACAGAATCGGACAAAAAAATGCGACCTGTATGTTGCGAACAAAAATACATGGACAGACGGACGGACACGCATAAATCGACTCAGAATGTGATTATATGTATATCCCCAAAAGGAACTGTGGGTCTATTTTGTTTCCTTTTGTATGTTATATACAAATGCACAAAGACATAATACCCCTTACCACTGTGTGGTGTAAGGTATAAAAAAAAGAGCAAAAAAGAAAAGAAACCTCACTCTAAACACAAATCTAATGTTGACGTTTGGGAAATGTTTCTTCTTGACACGCCTTAAACATTATTCTAAATGACACCATCAACTCAAGTGGAGAAGTAGTTTGGAATTTTATCACTGAAGTGGTCGAGAACCAGAGTTAGTGCAACTGAGATGATGAGTGGCTTGTCCGTACTCGGTTCCACTCCGTTCATTGCAAGTTCCACATTTGTAGCCAGCTACTCGATCTTTGCCGCTTATGGCCAACTTACTGCTCGTAACCAGCCTCTTATTATAAGGCACCCACTTGTAGCCAGCTCACCAGTTCCTCGCTCGTAGCCAGCCCAGCTTAACTAGCCTAGCAGCTCAGAACAGCTCCACGCTAGTATCCAGCCATCTCATGACCACCGCTCACATCAGCTACCATACAAATCACCATGTCCATAATATGGAGGGTATAATTATTAGGGTTATGACTTTTTTACAACCTCATATTCCAGTATCATGAGTTTCTTCTATATAAAATTACACAAAATCTCACTATAAGTTGATTCGGTGAAAAACGTCACGCACAAAATGATTTTAAAAATTGAAGTTATTCGAATTATGGAGTAAGTAAATATATCGCACATTTACTCAAAGAGCGACACATTTCAAACAAACAAGTTTCAAGAAAAACGCGTTTTAAGTTGCCGATGGAAATTTGACTTCCCAATTTAAAAATGTTATTACACAAAAAATAAAATACATGCACTATCTATTTTATAGAGCTAGTCAGATATCGGTGCTAAATTTCTGTGCAAGATCAAGCATGATTTGAAGTGTGTTAGTCCTTCATAAACTCAAAAGACTTTTTCGATGATTTATTGAGTTTTAGAGATATCAACTTGAAAATTTGACACAAGAGCTTCGTTCCAGAACTAAGAAGTTTTTGCACATTTAACACATTTTGAACATTTATCCCCGAAATGCGTTCCCGTGCACCAAAAAAGTTACATAATGTTCACTTCTCTTTGAACAAAAATGATGCTGAATGACTCTCTCTTTAGAAACTTTTAACACTACAAATTTGAGGGAAAAATTGTTCGCACGATAACTCTTGAAGGGAGTGACCGATACTTTACACCTAATATATCTACCAGATATAGATAAGGTTTGAATATAGACTATATTTGTCAAATACTTCGGAAACCTATCACACAAAATTACGGACAAGTTCAATTGCTCTCGAATCACTTTGATTTTTTGAAGCAATTTGCATTCGCTGCCTCAATTAAGGATTTTTTCTGAGGCAAATCCATACTTTCTGAGAAAACAGCCCCAAAGGTGTAAAAAACCCCTATGGCACCATATGTAGTGGCTGGAGAGCACGATAACTCTCGAAATGTTCATCCGATTTGATCCAAAAGTTGACCTTCGTTATATTTTGTCCAAAATTAGTTTCAGTTCGAAGATGGGCAATACTGATTCACAACTTCCGCCACTTCCCCCAATATTTAAAAAATCACACTAAAATGGTATGAACGATATCTCTTGAACGGAGCAACCAATTTGGTCCAATTATAGTTTCATTTTTAAAATGGGCCATATCGGTTCTCTCCTTAGGGTACCTCCCCCACAAAACTTAAACATTTGTGCAGTTTAGAGTATGTTCAAATAGCCTTTGGAAATGTATACCGATACTGTTCGTTGTAGTCCTGTTTACAGCAATATTATGTTTTCCGTGGACAAGTCCATGCTTCCTGGCATACTGGTCCATAAGTTATAAGATGACCCACTGAAATGACTAGTGGGCGCGATATTTATCGGAAAGATATGACTCCCAAAATAAGATCCACTTCCAAAATGGACTATATCGGTCCATTTCTTTAAGTACCTACTCTGCAACACTTTTGAACTTTAACCCTAATCCATATTTTCGTTGGCAAGTTCAAATGTCCAAAAAAAGACCACAAAGACCATAAATATGTACATTCGATCGAAAGTTTCAATTCACATAGGCTGAGGCAAAACCGACTGATACTTTTTTACTTGTTTGTCGGCAAGTTCATACTTTTAAATTTTGCGTAGCCGGTATGTTCACTTTCGTGAGCGATATGACGATTTTTGAGGCATGACATGAATGGATGGCAATCCTGGAAAGGCGCTGGGTTGAGGGTGGCCACTTCGTGCTTGACGAAGGATGCTTGTATGGATTTCGTTACTCGCCGTTTTGTTTGCGGACGAATTGGTTTTTTAGTTATCGTTGAACATTAACTGCGGCAGATCAATATCGATTTTTTTATTCTTCCGTAAATTAAAGAAAGAAGTTGAAAACATACTCAATTTGTATTTTTATTCCGAGAAAAAATAAATAAAATAAAAACGAGGAATTTTCGTTTCGTTTTATCCGAAGTCGTCGGAGGAACATAACACTCTTTTATTTTATTCCAAATTGTGGTTTTCCTTCGTTGCCTTTTTTTATATTGGTTGGTTCCATTTGCTGCTATCCAGTGTGCTTTTTTTTGTTGCGATCGTTTCTTCAGTTCGGGAAAGAAACATAGTCCTTCGAGCCGGATAGCAAAACGAGAACATTTTGTAACCTTTGGGTGAATAAAAATAAAAAAGGTAAAGTTTTGTGTTCTTTGGAAATAAAACACATTCTTTTTTTATATAAAAATTTAATAATTTTGGCGAAAATATTATTTCTATTATTTCCCAAATTTAATTGTGTTTCCCAATTTTGAGTTTTATCAATTGTTGATCTGGCAACGACGCTACTCTAGTCGACATCTGATAGCAGAACAACAACAATTGTATTGGTTTTGTTTCTCGCTGTGCTTCTTCCTCCTTTTGTTAGTTGGTTCGATTTTGCATAAAAGACGAAGTGAAAAAAAACATTTGTTTACAAATTTAATCAAATAAAGTGGCTTTAAATTGGTTTACAAGGAAAAATACGTTGTTACTTATCAAAAAATAAGTTTTAAAATAAATAGTGTGGCATTTTTGAACTGTTTACATACATAAACTTTTCGGCAAAAATATCCGAGGAACACAACAATAACATTGTGGCAATTATAAGCCATTGCTGAGTTCAAGGTATGTGCATTAGTGACATTTTGTTTTTAAAAAGGAATTGAAAACCTCATAACTCCTAAGAGCAATATTATAAATTGTGTAAAAAAAAATAACTTACGTTGTGGCGGGTCTGATTCTGTATTTTCGTTTGGTAACACATAATATACTTATAAACGCCAGCGCCGTGGTTTCAATCTGTCAAATTTGTTTGTTATTGTGAATAAATTGTATGAAAACGTAAACAAATATTGTGACATCTAGAAGAATTTCTGACCAAAATAGAGTTTTTGTTGTTCTACTTACGTGATCTGGTAAATAGATCTTGGTTGATACCACGAAGCCCAACAAACATATCAGCTGTTGCTGAAATAAATAAATGTGGAGACTTAGCATAACAAGGTGTTTCGTGTAGTCTCTTGAATTTGGCATTGAGCGATTTTTTAATAATATTTAAATCAGTTTGTTCATGGTTTAAAAGGGATATTCTACTGTTCTTTAATTTTGCTTTGTGAAAGTGGCCAATTTGTACATTCTTATAACAATATTTCGGGCCTGTCTTATAAATTTTGCGTTGACATATGTTAAAGAAGACTTTTGGTGACAAGGTGGCACACTCCCTTATAATAACCGAAGTAGTACTGGTTGTTAATTAAATTTAGTATAATTTGTCTGGAGTTTTGGAATATTTCTGGTATTGTACAATTTATTTAAGACAAACACAACACTTTTATTGGAACTCAAGTTAAATTGTTTGCCTTTTATAAAAATTTTACTGGTTTTGTTGGAATTTTGAATCTTACCGAAAGAAAATGCCACTGTCGAAAAATTTCTTGAAGTTTAAAAAGTTAGCAGCTCTTTTCTTAGAATTTGAAAAGGAATATACCGACATTCTTCCTAGTAACCATACCATGTTTACTATAGAGATTCGAAAGGAAGAATTTAAGGGGCTTTGGCAGAAAGTTAGATCAACATATGAACAGTTGTGTGTTGAGAGTGACGGAACAGAGGAGGAAACTGAAGCGTCTGTGCTGTTTAAGCAATGTAGAGAAGCTTATATAATATGCGCTGCTCAAATGGGTGAGTTATCGCAGACATTCTTAAACCAATCCGCTTTGACGTCCACATTGCTTACAACTAATCAGGCGACAGACTTATCGGAAAATAGAGTACCAGATCATCGCTTGCGTTTACCGCCATGCACTACTGAGATATTCCATGGTGACTATCACTCTTGGCCATCTTTTAGGGATATGTTCACCGCAGTGTACATTGACTGTAAGTCAATCACGCCGGTTGAAAAGCTTTTTTACTTACGCCAGAGTACTCAAGGCGAGGCGTTGGAAATAGTTAAAAAATCGCCTCTGACTAATTCTGGTTTTGAAAGTGCCTGGTCAAACCTTCGAGACAGGTATGAAAATAAACGAATATTGGTAAATAGCCAGTTGAAAATACTTTTCAGTCTCGAATCTGTTAAACATGAATCAGCAGGAGAAATCAAACGTTTGCAGAGAGACATAAATAACTGTATTACTGCTCTTAAATTACATGAGATCAACATAGACAGTTGGGACCCAATATTTGTGTTTTTATGCTCAACTAAATTGCCAGCCAATACGTTATCACTCTGGGAGCAAACAGTTAGGAACAAAACGGAGATACCTAAGTGGTCAGACCTTGATGATTTTTTGACTTCCAGATTCCAATCGCTTGAAACCGTGTATGACCTAACGAATGCACATGAAATCGAGAGTTCACAGAGAAAGGAATCTTCGTTTGTTTCTCGATCAAACAAGCGAATCAAGTCGTATCAGGCAAACGTTAATAAGAGATCTTGTTTTGCTTGTTCTGAAGATCATTTCTTAAGAACATGTCCAAAGTTTTTAAAAATGAGCCAGAGTGAAAGATTTGTTGTTGTGAAGAGAAACAATTTATGTCTTAATTGTTTCAGTAGCAACCACAAGTTAAACCAATGTGCTAGTCAAATAAGTTGTTCTAAATGCAAAATGAAGCATCATAGTCTGCTACATAGAGATCCACTAATGTCAAATACAGTTACAGAGGCAGATGTTCAGCCTAGCACTAGCCAGCAGGCAAGGTCAAGTTCTTCGAACACTGGATCCAATGTACAAAGTTGTTTTGCGAATACTCGTAGACAGGTTCTGTTGGGAACCGCTATAGTCAATATCTACCTCAACGGAGAAGTTTTTACAGCAAGAGCATTGATCGATTCTGGCTCTCAAGCTAGTTTTATATCCGAAAAGCTACAACGAAGAATTAACCTACCGGTTAAGAAAGTAAATGCTAGGATTTCTGGACTTAATGATGCATTAGCAGGTTCCGCAGATAAGCAATGTAAGTTCTGTCTGAAGTCGCCACATTCTGATACTTTTAATGTTGAAGTCTCTGCGTTGGTACTACCCTTACTTACTGGTAGATTACCGAGTTTGTCCTTAGACATTCCTCCTTCGTTTTCGTTGGGTATATTGCCATTAGCTGATCCAAAATTCGCAACAAGTGATCAGGTCGACATTCTAATTGGTGGTGATATATATCCACAAATTATTTTAGATGGTGTGCGCCGAAATATATTAGGGTCTCTTCTTGCACAGGAAACTATTTTTGGTTGGGTACTCACAGGTCCCATCTCTAATCCTGGCCCAGGAACGTTTACGACTTTTGTGTCGTTCTGCACGTCCGTAGAGGTGGATAAACTTTTAGAAAAATTTTGGAAATTAGAAGAGCCACCTAAAATTTCTGTATAGAGTACTGTGAGGAAGTCTATAAGAAAACTACTAGAAGGTTACCAGATGGTCGGTATGTGGTATCGCTGCCGTTTAAATCACAATTTTCGAATGGACGAGGTCTTGGAGAGTCGAAAGCGAGAGCCTGTCGACAGTTTTTTAGAAACGAAGCTTCATTATGTAAAAAACAAGATTTTAAAGCTATATATGATAATGTTTTGGATGAATATGAAAGCCTTGGTCATATGGTACCAATTTGTGAAGCTTCAGAGTCTAGTTCTTTTTATTTGCCACACCATGCAGTTATAAAGCCTGAAAGTTCTTCTACAAAGGTGAGAGTAGTTTAATGCATCTAGTAAGACATCGACAGGTCTTAGTTTAAATGATATTCTACACGCTGGGCCCATTCTACAGAACGATATAATGTTGTTAATCATTAGATGGCGATTCTACCGTTTTGTCTTTAATGGGGATATAGAGAAAATGTACCGCCAAATTTGGCTGGAGGAACAACATGCAAGGTTCCAGAGAATTGTTTTTCGAAAAGATCCCAAATCCGATTTGCAAGATTTTGAGTTGAAGACGGTGACTTTTGGGGTCAATTGCGCCCCCTTTTTAGCCATTCGAACATTATTCCAATTAGCGTCAGATGTCGAAAATGAATTACCTTTAGCTGCAACAATTCTACGTCGCATGATGTATGTTGATGATGCCTTAGCGGGGGCTCATGAGTTAGAATTAGCTATTAAGGCTAGAGATCAGTTGGTTCAAGCATTATATTCTGCTGGTTTTTGTATGAGGAAATGGACATCCAATGACGAACGCATTTTGAATGGTTTGCCATCTAATCATCTTCTTAATGAGCATTTTTTAGAGATTGAAGATGAGAGTAATGCCAAGACTTTAGGAATCAGATGGAACGCCAAGAGCGATAATTTCTACTTCTCGGTAAAGCCTATTGAAACGAAGCTGATATTCACTAAGAGAGAAGTTTTGTCCATTATTGCAAGCCTTTTCGATCCAGCAGGTTGGCTAGGGCCAGTTATCGTTGTGGCTAAGATGTTAATGCAGCAAATATGGAGTGAAGGCATTGGTTGGGATCAAGGACTAACAGAAAAAAGTCACAATCAATGGCATCAATTCATTAGTGACTATATATCGTTAAATCAAATTAAAATTCCAAGATGGGTAGGTTTCCAGCCTAGTGCACAGGTTGAAATTCATGGATTCTCTGATGCGTCGGAGAAAGCTTATGGGGCCTGTGTTTATGTACGAGTCGTGGCTGACGATGGATCAGTACAATCACATTTATTGCTGGCAAAGTCGAGAGTTGCTCCATTAAAGGTAGTTTCGCTCCCAAGGTTAGAACTTTGTGGAGCTCTTTTGTTGTCGGATTTGATAGGAGCCATCAAGACTGACTTGTGCCTAGATGAAAAGAGTACAAAATATTATTGTTGGTCAGATTCCATGATTGTACTTGCATGACTTCAAAAGCCTCCCACTTCATGGACGACGTTCGTGGCCAATAGAGTGTCTAAGATTGTTGATAAAGTTGAAAAGGACAAATGGAGGCACGTCAAATCTGAATTTAATCCTGCCGACCTGATCAGTCGGGGAATTCGGCCACAAGATCTTAAAGATAACTCCCTATGGTGGCACGGACCTTCTTGGCTCAAGTCTTCTAGTAGCCGGTGGGAAAAAAGCAATATTGAGTTCGTTACTGAAGAAGAAGAGCGGAAATTGAAAGGCTTTTCTACGTTTATCAAGGACTACGATGATGTCCTGAACCGGTTTTCATGTTATGCAAAGGCATTACGTCAAATGGCGTACGTTTTTCGATTTATTGACTGCCGTAACGAAGAAAAACGATTTTCAACAAAACTCATAAGTTCAGAGGAGCTTCAAGTTGTGAAAGAACGTCTAGTTGTTATAGCTCAAAAGGTATATTTTCAAGAAGAATATTATGATCTGACCAAAGGTAGATCAGTTTCCCCAAAAAGTCGTTTACTTTGTTTGAATCCGTTTGTTGATGAAAAGGGTATAATTCGGGTTGGTGGCCGGCTTGGAAATGCCACATTTCTATCGTGTAGGGAGAAACATCCCATGATTTTGCCATATGATTGCAAATTTTCGCGCCTTTTGATTAATTTCATTCATCAGACAACATTGCATGGTGGTAATCAGCTGATGTTACGTGTTTTGAGGACAGAATTTTGGATGCCTCGAGCGAAAAATATGATCCAGTGGTCAATACGTCGTTGTAGAATTTGTACCATCATGGCAAAAAAGACTAGGTGTCAATTAATGGCGTCATTGCCTCTGGCAAGGACGGTGATTGATCGGCCGTTTACTCGAACAGGTGTCGATTTTGCAGGACCGTATGATATTAAAAATTACACGGGCCGTGCTTGTTTAATTACAAAGGGATATGTATGTCTTTTTGTATGTTTTGCCACGCGAGCCATTCATCTGGAAGCTGTTAGCGATTTGTCGTCAGTTGCATTTTTGGCCGCTTTTGCACGTTTTGTCTCTCGTCGAGGTTGCCCCAGTGAAATGTATTCTGACAACGGCACGAATTTTGTTGGCGCATCGAAAACTTTGAAAGCGGAGTTACGTCACTTTCTTAAGACTGTTGGACCTGAGTTGACGAAATCTTATGTCACACAAGGTGTCAGTTGGCATTTTAACGCAGCAAGCGCACCACACATGGGAGGTTTATGGGAGGCCGGTGTTAAATCGTTTAAACACCACTTTAAAAGAATAGCCGCTAATCTTAAATACACTTTTGAAGAGTTTTCGACTTTATTAGCACGCGTAGAGTCTTGCCTAAACTCGAGACCGCTTTGTCCACTTTCAGAAGACATAGATTCATTGGATGTTTTAACGCCGGGACATTTTTTAATTGGTGGACCAATTTTGTCGCCACCAGAACCAGCTATTTGCGAGGCACCTGAGTCCATTATAAACCGATGGCAAAGAGTCAAGGCTTTAAATCAGCGTTTATGCCTGCGTTGGAAAGATGAATACTTGAAGGAGCTGACAAAAAGGAACAAGTGGAAGAACCCAGAAGAAAATATTAAAGTAAATGATATGGTGGTTATAAAGGAAGACAATGTTCCTCCAAATGAATGGCGATTAGGCCGGGTCACAAGAGTGCTGTCAGGTGTCGATCAGTTGGTGCGTGTTGCAGAGATCAGAACTCCACGTGGTCTGGTTGTGAGACCGGTGGTAAAGCTTGTGGTTCTGCCCACTAACTGATAATTTAATTTCTATTTTAGGATCATGGTTAAAGCTAAGAAGTACAACGTCGAAAACCGAGTGAGCAAAAGACGAATTGTGTGTCGGGTCTGCTTGAAAGACCACCCTCTTCGATTTTGCAAACAATTTTTGAGTATGGAGTATGCGGAGAGGATGAAGATCGTTTCGATTTACAAGCACTGTGCTGGATGTCTAGCGCATGATCATACGTGGCGCACATGTACGAGCACTGGGAAGTGTCGCAAATGTGGTGACACGCATCATACCCTCCTCCATAAACCTGGACCTCGTTCGTCCAAGGAGGTTGCGAAGAAAAGTGCTGCAGGGCAGCAGTCTAGTGCATCTGAGACCACAATAAATGCATCTAATAGTCATGGACCTAGTTCGTCCAGAGCTACCTCGCAGAAAGGACCTAGTTCGCCCAAACCTGCAATACAAAAAGGACCTAGTTCGTCCAAAGCTACATCGCAGAAAGGACCTAGTTCGTCCAAACCTGCAATACCAAAAGGACCTAGTCCGTCCAAGTCTAATGTGCGTAACGGACCTAGTTCGTCCAAGAATGCTCACAGCCAGTCTAATAAGAGGGTGTCAAATGAAGTAGTCCCTTACCGTGGGCGAAAAACGCAGCCGTACCATAAGAGAAAAGAGGAATCTGGTGAAGTGATTCCTACCTACAGCCTACAGGAGACTGTATTTTTAAAACCTACGGCTGTAATAAAAATTGTCTGCGGGGACCGATACATCTATGAAAGAGCTTTGATTGACCCAAGTAGTGAGAGTTCCATTATATCTGAATTATTGGTCACAAGGATGGGTCAAAAGGTTGTGAAAATTGGAAACAAAACCAGATGTCTTCTCCGGCTTAGAGGGAATCATGGTGTATCCACGACGGTCGAGACCTATGCTGAAGTGCGGCGAAATTACAAGGTCGTGACCCCAAAGAAGTCAATTGACGTGCGCATTGCCGATGAGTTTCCGGGACTACAGTTAGCGGATGAGCATTTTCATACCTCAGCTCCTGTTTATCTTACTTTAGGAGGAGATCTATACTCGAAGATTATTCGCAATGGCGTAAGTGGAGGTGCTTTTGGGAAACCTTTAGCACAATTCACGATCTTTGGATATGTTATATCTGGATTGTGTAGCCTATAAATTGGATGTAAGACATCACATATAAGCTTTAACCATGATCTGTTTCATAGTATTTCTTTTATTCCAGTTGAAGTCAAGTTGTCATTGATCTTTGGTGGTTTTTATTCTTAAAAGAATTTGAATAAAATGAATTTTGAATTGGAGTTTAGTTCCTATTGTTTCATTGGTTTCTTCATTTGAATTAGAACTGAAACCAATGTGTAGTGCCTTATTTAGAAGGCACGTGAGAAAACAATTTACTAATCCTTGTTT
The DNA here is from genome assembly GCF_047663935.1 of Musca autumnalis. Lineage (NCBI taxonomy): Eukaryota > Metazoa > Arthropoda > Insecta > Diptera > Muscidae > Musca > Musca autumnalis. The sequence goes on along the minus strand of NW_027411977.1, from coordinate 15,950,032 downwards.
TCTTTATTTTTCTTTTTTTTTTCCTTTTCATGCGGACGAGTTGTTTTCAAGTCTTTTCTCAAGCCGAAAGACTGAAAGGTGGCCGGAATGTTCACTTTCGTGAGCGATATGACGATTTTTGAGGCATGACATGAATGGATGGCAATCCTGGAAAGGCGCTGGGTTGAGGGTGGCCACTTCGTGCTTGACGAAGGATGCTTGTATGGATTTCGTTACTCGCCGTTTTGTTTGCGGACGAATTGGTTTTTTAGTTATCGTTGAACATTAACTGCGGCAGATCAATATCGATTTTTTTATTCTTCCGTAAATTAAAGAAAGAAGTTGAAAACATACTCAATTTGTATTTTTATTCCGAGAAAAAATAAATAAAATAAAAACGAGGAATTTTCGTTTCGTTTTATCCGAAGTCGTCGGAGGAACATAACACTCTTTTATTTTATTCCAAATTGTGGTTTTCCTTCGTTGCCTTTTTTATATTGGTTGGTTCCATTTGCTGCTATCCAGTGTGCTTTTTTTTGTTGCGATCGTTTCTTCAGTTCGGGAAAGAAACACGGTATTTGATTTGATATTGTCAATAGATAAAAGATTCAATTCACATAGGCTGAGTATATACCTCTGTCGGCAGAGCAGACTGATACTTTTTTATACCCTCCACCATAGTATGGAGGGTATATTAAGTTTGTTTTTCCGTTTGTAACGCATTGAAATACTCATTTGCGACCCTATAAAGTATATATATTCTTGATCAGGGTAAAATTCTAAGTCGATCTGAGCACGTCCGTCCGTCCGTCCGTCCGTCTGTGGTAATCACTCTAGCATCCACAAAAATAGAGATAGGACGCTGAAATTTTGGGAAAATGCGTCTTTTGTTTGCAGGCAGGTCAAGTTCGATGACGGGCTATATCGGTCCACGTTTTGGTATAGCCCCCATATAACGGTACCCCCGATTTACGGTATTTTGACGTTTTTAGCTACATTTTCAGACCGATTTGGCTATAATTTGACATTTAGGGTTCTTAAGTGTCAACAAACATATATAACAAAACTTGTGGACATAGGTCCACGTTTTGGTATAGCCCCCATATAACGGTACCCCCCGATTTGAGGTATTTTGACGTTTTTAGCTACATTTTTAGACCGATTTACCTATAATTTGAAATTTAGGGTTCTTAAGTATCAATTAACTTATATAACAAAAGTTGTGGACATAGGTCCAAGTTTTGGTATAGCCCCATATAACGGTACCCCCCGATTTGCGGTATTTTGACGTTTTTAGCTACATTATCAGACCGACGTAGCTATAATTTGACACTTAGGGTTCTTAAGTGTTAATAAACTTATAAATTAGATGTTGTGGACATAGGTCCACGTTTTGGTATAGCCCCCATATAACGGTACCCCCCGATTTGCGGCATTTTGACGTTTTTGGCTACATTTTCAGACCGATGTAGCTATAATTTGACATTTAGGGTTCTTAAAAGTCAATAAACTTATATAACAAAAGTTGTGGACATAGGTCCACGTATTGGTATAGCCCCCATATAACGGTACCCCCCGATTTACGGTATTTTGAAGGGTTTAGCTACATTTTCAGACAGATTTAGCTATAATTTGACATTTAGGGTTCTTAAAAGTCAATAAACTTATATAACAAAAGTTGTGGACATAGGTCCACGTATTGGTATAGCCCCCATATAACGGTACCCCCCGATTTACGGTATTTTGACGGGTTTAGCTACATTTTCAGGCCGATTTAGCTATAATTTGACATTTAGGGTTCTTAAAAGTCAATAAACTTATATAACAAAAGTTGTGGACATAGGTCCACGTATTGGTATAGCCCCCATATAACGGTACCCCCCGATTTACGGTATTTTGACGGGTTTAGCTGCATTTTCAGACCGATTTAGCTATAATTTGACATTTGAAGTTCTTAAATGTCAATAAGCTTATGTGACAAAACTTGTGGACATAGGTCCACGTTTTGGTATAGCCCCCATATAACGGTACACCCCGATTTACGGTATTTTGACGTTTTTAGCTACATTTTCAGACCGATATAGCTATAATTTGACATTTAGGGTTCTTAAGTGTAACTAAACTTATATAACAAAACCTGTGAACCTAGGTCCAAGTTTTGGTATAGCCCCCATATAACGGTACCCCCGATTTACGGCATTTTGACGTTTTTATCTTCATTTTCAGACCGATTTAGCTATCAATTGACATTTAGGGTTCTTAAATGTCAATAAACTTATATAACTAGTGGACATAGGTCCATGTTTTGGAATAGCCCCCATATAACGTTACCGCCCGATTTCAGGTATTTTGAGAATTTTACCAACAAGTTTTAACCGAATTATCTGTAACTTGAACATTTGACATTTGAAATTCTTAGTGGTCACCACACCTCTCCACCAAAAATTGGCAAGAAAGCCCCCATATAACGGTACCTCCCGATTTTCAGTAATTTGATGATTTTAGCTACAATATTAAACCGAACAAGCAGTAATTTGACATTTGAAGTTCTTAGTGGTCACAACATCTCTCCATCAAAAATTGTCAACATAGGTCCATGTTCGGATATAGCTCCCATGTAACGGTACCTCCCAATTTTCAGTAATTTGACAATTTTAGTTACAATTTTTAACAGAACTAACTGTAATTTGACATTTGAAGGTTGTAGTGGTCACCACACATCTGCATCAACAATTTTCAACATAGCCCCAATATAACGATACTTCCCTATTTTCGGTACTTTGAGGATTTTACTTAAAATGTTTAACCGAACGTAGGTCAATGTTTTTGTATAGCCCCAAAACAAACCTCCCGATTTTCCGTACCTTAGCTTTATTTTTGGACAAACTTTCTGTAATTTGAAATTTAAAAGTCAAAAATTCTGCAACAAAAATTGTTCATCTAAGTTCATATTTTCGTATAGCCCAGATACCTCCGAACTAGCTGTTAATGACATTTGAAGTTCCCACGTTATGTACCGATTTTCGATATTTTGAGGATTCTAGCTAAATTTTTTAACCGAATTAGGAGTTATTTGACATTAAAGGCTCCCATCAAAAACATAGGCCCATGTTTTATTATAACCTCTATATAACAGTACCTCCCAATTTCTAGCCCACCAAAAATTGTCAACAGAATGAAGCATTTTATGTACATTATCTGACATTTTAACGTACCCACTTAAAGTTGGGGACAGGAATGAATATTTTATGGTGGAGGGTATGAAAAGTTCGGCCCGGCCGAACTTAATGCTTTTTTACTTGTTTCTTGTTATTATTTATTTACACATTCTGTGTAGAAAATGGTCAGCTATACCACAAAGTTTGTTTGAAAACAATTAAACACAATAAAATGTAAAATATCACAAATTTTCGAGAGAAAAAAGTGTTAATGGCATTTTACACTTACTTAACTTTACATAAAATTTTCCTGAGGCAAAATATTATTACAAAAAATGACAACTGATTTGCATAACATTAAAATCTCTGTGTCAGATAAAGTAAAAAAATTATAAATTGTTTCGAATTTTAAACTTACGACTTCAACTATGTATACGAATATTCCAAATGCCAAAGTGACCTTTGATTGTCATAAACCCCCAAAATTAAGAAATCTGTGTATTATTTTTAATTTGTCAAAAAGGAATTTACATGTCATGTCTTGTTACTTGGTCTCTCAAACAAATCACAGAAAAGTCTGCGCAGCAAAACAAATAATGTTTATTTATTTGCCTTCATTTGCAGTGTTTGTTGCTGTGGTTATTGAGAAATTCGTTAAGGTTGTCAATTTGTAACCACACCATTACTTTTTGGTGGTTTGCCAGCAATGAAATATATGACCTTATGTGCAGGGGTGGGAGAGTATATTAATGAACGCAACTAAGTACTAAAAGAATCAGTGCACCCCCCAAAACCACTACCACCGACCATTGTCATCAGGAACATCTTTCACAAAACATCCCGACCATCACTACTATCGTCAATTTAATGGTACACTATCTCCTTACTATGCCACAATCAAAAGCACACACACACATTCAATAACAAATAAGATTTAGTATGGTCCTTGCTAAGGATCCACACACACACAACTGTAGCAATCGAGAAGAAAAAACAACAACAAACCACAACATCGACCAAAACCACAATTATTGTATAAATTAACGTCACAAACAAATGTTGCGAATGTTTTCAATGAAGTGGAATGGAAATCCTTGAATGTCTTTCTGTCCGCTAAGAGCTAAAAGTATTTGTTGTAAGGATGATGTTTTTTTTCGTTTGTCACACAAAAAGGTCCTAATTTAACAGTTTTGTATGTCATTTAATAGCGCGTAAAACTTTAATGCCCGCACGACAAGTGATTTTCAGATTTATGGCCCTCGGTTCTTTTTGGCTTGACTTGGTTATTTCTGTGTGTGTGTTCGCTCGTTTACGCAATGACTTACGAGCTTTCTTTCCTCTTTAACATTTAGCGTAGTGAAGGACATTATCAAAAGTACCTCCTCACTTCCATTTGCCTGATTGCATTCAGTTTGTGCTCTTCATTGTTGTTGTTGTTGTTGTTGTTGTCACAGTTTAAATGTTGTGTTTCTTATGTTCTGTGGCAGCATTAAGTGATGCCACTTGACTGTTATTAATGTTACTTTGTGTAGCTTTTGTCATATCATTATGACAATTTATTACAGAGATCTATAATTTTCATAAATGTTAGCTAATGATCCGAGCGGAGTTTGTTCTTTGGTTGGTTTTGCTGAAACACAGAAGAACAATGGAGTTGAGGCAGCTATTTGTAGCGGAAATTAATAGGACTTGATACAAGTTCATAATATAAATAAAGCATGAACTCATGTTAAATTCCGAGTATTACTATCGAGGCTTGGCGTTAGTAATCCACACTTTGTAAAAAATTCCTTATCGTGATTAAATAAAAACTTAAAAAGGATCTGTCGTAACAATATATCCTCAGCTTGTGATTGTAAAATAAACAATTAAAAAGTACCAGTCGGCGTTGCCGACAGGGATAAACACTCAGCCTATGTGAATTGAAACTTTCATCTACGGACAGATCGAGTGTATTTAAGGTCTTTTCAGAATTTCGTAGCCCTTTTTGGATTTGAACTTGGCGACAAAAATGTGGATTAAGATTAAAATTCAAAATTGTTGCGGAGGAAGTACTTAAAGGAATGGACCGACATAGTCCATTATGGAAGTGGGTCTTATTTTGGGTATGCCAGGAAGCATGGACTTGTCCACGGAAAACATAATAACTCTGTAAGCAGGACCACAACGAACAACATCGAACAGACCCTAAACTGCACCTAGACACTAATGTTGAACTTTTGTGGGGGAGGTACCCTAAGGAGAGGACCGATATGGGCCATTTTAGCAGTTAAACTAATTTGGACAAAATATTAGGGGACCATTTTAGTGACATTTGTAAATACAGGTACTTCCCACCTTGACTTGTGGACCAGTAATGCCCATCTTCGAACCGAAACTATGTTGATCAGTTCAAGAGTTATCGTGGATGAAGCATCCACTACCTATGGAGCCATAGGGGATTTTTACATCTTTCGGGCTGTTTTCTCAAGAAGTATGGACTTTCCCCTGAAAAAAATCTTTACCGTCGTAATTAAGGCAGCGAATGCAAGTTGCTTCAACAAAAATCAAAGTGATTCGAGAGCAGGTCTTGAAGTGAACTTATCCGAAATGTTGTGTGGGAAGTACCCGAAGGAGTGGATAAATATAGTACATATTCAAACTTGATCTATATCTGGTAGATATATTAGGATGTGTAAAGTATGGACCAAATCGGCCACTCCCTTCAAGAGTTAACTTTTGTGAGGGAGGTACCTGAAGGAAAGGACCGATATGGCTCATCTTCGAACTTGAAATAAGTTTAGACAAAATATTACGTAGGCCAAATTTTTTACCGAATCGGCAGATCCGTTCGAGAGTTTTTGTTCGCTCCAACCACTACACATGGTGCCATAGAGGGCTTTAAAGCTTTTGAACTATTTTCTTAGGAAGTATGGACTCGTCTCTAATGAAACTTTTACAGTCGTATGGGGGCAGTGAATACAAGTTGCTACAACAAAAATCGAAGCGATTCAAGAGCAGGTCCTCAACTGAACTCTTCCGAAATTTTGTGTGGCGGGTACCCGAAAGAGTTGACCGATTGTCTACGTATTGGAACCTCATCTTAAACTGGTAGAATTTTCACGATATGCAAAGTATGGACCAAATCGGTTACTCCCTTCAAGAGTTATCGTGCGCACAAATTTTCCGAACATTTTCGAATTTATGCTAAGTTTGGACAAAATATTACGAAAGCCGAATTTTGGACCGAATCGGTTGACGGACGAATATGGTTAAATCATTTCCAAATTGTCTGAAACGGATTTCGTCTAAACATACTTGGGGTCAAAAACCATTATTTCGATGAGGCACATTTTGCCCGTATGAAAGTGTCTATATCATCGTTAGCATAAATGCTGAGGGTATAAACAGAACGAGTAAAAAAGTATCAGTCAGGTTTGCCAACAGAGATATACCCTAAGCCTGTGCGAATTGAAAGTTGCAATTTTTGGCAATATCGAATCGAATAACGGCTACACCAACGAAATCCTTTTTTTATCCTTTTTATACCCTCAGCCTTTAGGCTAAAGAGGGTATTTACACTTTGATACGACCAAAAATGTGCCTCATCGAAATAATGGTTTTAGACCCCAAGTATGTTTGTACGATATCCGTTTCAGACAATTTTGAGTAGATCTAGCAATGGCCGTCCGTCTGTCTGTCTGTCTGGCTGGCTGGTGCGCACGATAACTCTCGAACGGATCAATCGATTCGGTTCAAATTTTGGGTCTCGAAATATTTTGTCCAGATTTGATTTAAGTTCGAAGATGGGTTATATCGGTCCACTCCTTCCGGTACCTCCCCCACAAATGTTCAAAAATTGTTGCAAAACTTGTGCGCACGATAACTCTTGAAGGGAATAACCGATTTGGTCCATACTTTGCACATCGCGTAATTTCTACCAAACTTAGATGAGGTTCCAATATGGACTCAATCGGTTCACCTGCCACGGGTACCTGCCACACAAAATTAAGAAAAGTTCAGTTTAGGACCTGGTCTCGAATGGCTTTGATTTTTGTTTACGCAAGTTGTATTCACTGTCCTCTATACGACGCTGTAAGTTTCATTGGGGGCAAGTCCATACTTCCTGAGAAAATAGCCTGAAAGTTACAAAAAACCCTATGACACCGTGTGTAGTGGTTGGAGCGCAAGATAACTTTCGAACGGATCTGCCGATTCGGTCCAAAATTTGGCTTTCGTAATATTTTGTCTAAACTTAGTTCAAGTTCAAAGATGGATTATATCGGTCCACTCCTTCCGGTACCTCCCCCACAAAAGTTCGAAAATGTTGGGAATATTTGTGCGTACGATAATTCTTGAAGGAAGTAACCGATTTGGCCCATACTTTGCACGACATACTATGCACCAGACATAGATGAGGTTCCAATATGGACTCAATCGGTAAACTCCTTCGAGTACCTCCCACACAAAATTAAGAAAAGTTCAGTTTAGGACCTGCTCTCGAATCGCTTTGGTTTTTGTTGCAACATATTGTATTCACTGTCCCCTATACGAAGTTACAAGTTTCCTCAGGGGCAAGTCCATACTTCCTGAGAAAATAGACTAAAATTTGCAAAACAAACCCTATGACACCATGTTTATGGCTGGAAGCGCCAGATAATTCTCCGGTAATTCCGGCCAAAATTTGGCCTTCGTAATATTGTTTCCAAACTTAGTTTAAGTCCGTAGATAAGCCATATCGGTCCACTACTTCAGGTACCTACCCCACAAATGTTCAAAAATGTTCGGAAAAATTGTGCACACGATAACTTGTGATGGGAGTGGCCGATTTGGTCCATACTTTACACATTCTCATAATATCTACCAGATACAGATCAGGTTCGAATATGGACTATATTTGTCCACTCCATCCGGTACCTCCCACACAAAATTTTGGATAAGTTCACTTTAAGACCTGCTATTGAATCACTTTGATTTTTTGTTGAAGCAACTTATATTCGCTGCCTCAATTACGATGGTAAAAGTTGTTTCAGGGGCAAGTCCATACCTCTTGAGAAAACAGCCCGAAGGGTGTAAAAACCCCCTATGGCACCCCCATGGTCTATGTCGCTCCATTCCTTTAAGTACCTTTTCCGCAAAATTTTTTAACTTTAATCGTAATCAACATTTTTGTCGGTTCATACGACCAAAGTTTTGAAACCCCTTTAATACATAAGTTTTTTGTGAAAAAAGTGTTTCAATTTGCACAGGCTGAGGGTATATCTCAGTCGGCAAAGCCGACTGATACTTTTTTACTTGTTTTATTAAGTCTTCGTTGCGGGTATTAAACTTTCCACCTGAAATTTGTCGGTATAGGTCCACGTCTTCATATAGCACCCATAGGAAGGTACCTCCGGATTTCTGGTATTTTGAAGGTTGTGCCCTCAATATCCCTCCGAAATCACAGAAATTTGGTATTAAATCTTCGTTGGGGTATGAAACATTCCACCTGGAATTTATCGGTATAGGTCCCCGTCTACATATAGCCTCCATAGAACGGTACCTTCCGATTTTCGGTATTTTGAAGGCTGTGGCCTCAATATCCCACGGAAATGACTGAAATTTGGCATTTTGTCTTTGATGTGGGTATAAAACTTTCCACCTGAAATTTGTCGGTATATGGCCACGTCTTCACAAATCCCCCATAGAACCGTACCTCCAGATTTCTGGCATTTTGAAGGTTGTGCCCTCAATATCCCTCAGAAATCGCTGAAATTTAATATTAAATCTTCGTTGGGGTATGAAACTTTCCACCTGGAATTTATCGGTATAAGTCCCCGTCTACATATAGCCTCCATAGAATGGTACCTCCCGATTTTCGGTATTTTGAAGGCTGTGGCCCCAATATCCCACCGAAATGACTGAAATTTGGCATTTTGTCTTCGCTGTGGGTATAAAACTTTCCACCTGAAATTTGTCGGTATAGGTCCACGTCTCATATAGCCCCCATAGAACGGTACCTCTAGATTTCTGGTATTTTGAAGGTTGTGCCCTCAATATACCCCCGAAATGACTGAAATTTGGTATTAAGTATTCCTTGGGGGTAAACAACTTTCCACCTAAAATTTTTTGGTTTAGGTTTAGGCCTTCATATAGCCCCTTATAACTATACCTCCCGATTTTCGGTATTTTGAAGGTTGTGGCTGTGGTTATACATTTCTCTATATTATTGACATGTCTGAAGAGAATTTTAAACAGAAAAATTTTACACACAAACATTTTTGTACCTATTATTGAATTATTTGTTGCATAAGAAAATATGTAAAATGCATGATTTTGCATATGCAAAAATTTATGCATTTTGAATAATTTCGCATATGTCATATGTTTCGATTGCAATGTAATCAGAAGCCAAAAATATGCCTAGTCCCAAAATTTGACATGAATCGGACCAAAAATAGGGGTTGCATAAAATTCCGCTGTCTAGTCATTAAGCTCGACACTAACGAGAAATTAATTAAAATTAATACTAAAAATTATAATCGCCCTAATATGCAAAATTTTCAAATAAAAATTACGTATTGTCAGGAGATTTCATTTATCAGACTAGAAAACAATGTCGATATCTGGCGAACTGTGGCAATCTCCTCTTATCCTCGTAGGAACATCTCCGTCCTTCATGCGAAACATAGAGCTATCAATTAGTTTTTAGCTGAGGGATGGACATTGCCTAGGACGGAATGTTAAGCCTAAATTTGAGTTTCGACCGTATACTCAAATTGTTAGTTATGGTGCTCATCAGTATAGTTGTTGCTATGAGGGTTTTTAGAGCTTTTGGAACATTACATTTTCGTGGTGGGCAATTGTTGCACATCGTAATATATACATACATACATATGATCCTCCAAACATCCCCGAAGGGACTAAGGAATCTTCTCTATATTTTCCACTCTTGGAAATGCGATGTTGCTATTCGCTCCAATATTGCCATCAGAGGCCCGGAGCGATTTCAAAATGTTGTATTTAATGAATGTAAATAAATACTGAATTAAAAATAAAGAAAGTTCAAAATTTTCGCTTAATCCTATTTTAAGGATTACTCGAGGATTGTTTGAACATATTATCGAAAGTAGACCTTGTGATTTTGATTACAACGCTATATTTTTTTCGCCCGCTTCTTGTCTTGTAAACTCTGCATATTCTGCGGTGACCAATTAAAGTGGCTTGTTGGCACGATAACTATCGAAAGGAATGACTTACATAACTAGCACGGTGCTCTTGAAGCAACTTTAAATGGAAGAAGCTTACACCCGGGAAGTTTTTACGGATTCTGAAACTACAATGTTCATAGATGAGAAAAATCAAAAAACAAAAAAAAAAAAAAAAATCGCCGGAACGTTTTTTTTAATAAATCGATTCAAGTTGAAATTGTTTGGGATTTTTTAGGTTTTCACGATTTTGCTTGGAAACCGCAAGTCCTCTCGGAACAAGACTTAGGAAAATGTTATAGCTATGAAAATTCTTTACAAGATTGACCTTTATGGTATTTTGGGGCACTTCTAAGTGGTTGTTATTTACATTTGCAGGCGACATTAGTATCCACCTGAGATTAATACATCCAACATTCTTCTAGTACATCCGAACATGTTCAAATCTATTTCAAAGGAAAACTATCAGTTATGCATCACCTAACCAGAATAGTTGTCATCTGCACTGGCGACCAATATATGTCATGAATTCAATTTTGTTTTTCAAAACAGCAGCGAACATGTCTATCCTTTTGAAAATTACACAGTTTTTTTGGTAATTTTCTTGTGCTGCGAGGTGTGAAGATTTTGAATGGCTCTCATCAACTCATCGTCACTACCACGCACAACAACAATAAAGTTCATTATTAAAAGCAAATGCAAATAAAGTTGAATCACCTTGCCACAAAAAAAAAAGCGTAACGATCGTAACCCCCCTCGCCCAAACAAAAAACTTACAACAATGAGACCACAACAAGAGGACTTCCAAAGAATCCTTTTTTTAACAAGCTTCAGTACATTTTATCCAATGATAAACGATGCCTCTGTTGGTACTTTTATGAACTCTTTGTGAACAAAACTTTGGCATACGCACAACAAGCCAAAGAATCAGGACAGCAATAACAAAAAAACAGGAGTTGTAGCCCAATTGTCCTCTTTATTGCGGTTGGATGAAATAAGAACTTGGGAAATTGTCATCCCTTTTGCCATGCAAACCACAGCAACAACAACAACCACTACTGTTTGGCAAATGATGTAAAAGGGTTCATGATGGCACAATACGGTTTTATTTTTATGCAGATTTATTTTACAAAGACTCAATTTGAACATAGAAACACACACACAGCAACTCAACGACACATTCAAAGGACATACCAAAGGATTTCACAATGCTAACAACATGGACTTAAAAGGTGCTCCTTTTCGCTGATGGCTGTGTGGCGATGAGTGATGATAATGTGTGATAATATTCCTTGATGCGCTTGCAATACGCTTCAGTGACTTTTTCCCACTTTCCAAAAAGCACAAAACTAGGACGGCGAAGATGAAGATGACAATGCTGTCACTTTGCGGTATGGAATGAATGATATGCTGAGTGACTGTTGTTTTATTGGTTAGTTGTCTGTTGTAAAGGATTTTCCCAAAAGAACTTATTTTGCATGTACTGGCTGGCTGACACACGCCCCATCCCCGCTCACTACACCGAAGTTATGTCGTCCACACTTTATGGCAAAGATTCACTTTTGATTTTATTACGATAAATATTTGTATTGAAAGGCGACAGCCCGTAAAATAATGTGTCAATCGCATTTGCTTCCTTCCTGTTATCGGTGTGTGAGTGTGTGTGTTTGGGGACTTTTGATCCTGCGGTTGGCCGGTTAGAGGGTTGAGTTTATAATTTGAAATAACTGAATTGTGTCAAGATTTTTTTCTCTCTTTAGGCTGAAATTCTAGCGAATACCATTTGTTGTTATTGTTATTTAAATTGTTGTGCGATTATGCAAATTTGACTGTCATGCCGCCAATCGGATAAATTATTTAAAATAAAAGAAGTGTTAACGTTTGTATGGTGCGTGGTGCTCTGTTTTTTGCCAAAGATGTTCCGGTTAGTGGTCACAATTTGTTTTTGTTTTATTTTTGGAAAGAGTTTTTTAAGATAATCAAAAATATGGGACTTTTTCTAACCAATTCATTAAAGCATTTGTTCGTTGTTACGTTTTGGGTTATTTACGGTCAAACTTTTAATCATTTTTTCCTCAACATGTTTCATTAAAAAGTTTTTCCTTTCCAAGCGAAAAGTGAAGCGAAGTTTTTAGTTTTAATGAACAGCCAATGTAGTTGGTAATAATTATGATTGCAAGCAGAGGGGATAGTGAAAATACAGTGGTATTGCGGAGTATCACAAAACATTTAACGAAAACGTGAACAAATATTATTTATGACCAACAAATCTTTCAATTGAAAAATTGTTCCTCCGAAAGTCCATCAAAATATACATAACGTCCAAACGACTTTGCAAATTCGATTTCCAAGCTAATGGTGAAAACTGAGGGGTTTCGCCTTTGACTTTTATTCTTTCGTTATGAGTTTTCCTGTGAGTTTTATACCCTTAGTCTATAGGCTACCGGGGATATATTCTCTTTCATATGAACATAATGTGTCTCATCGAAAAAATGGTTTGAGAGCTCAAGTATGTTTGGACGAAATCCGTTTCTGACAATTTGGAGTCGTCCATCAGTTTGGCTGGGGCACGAATTGGCCTGCGTAATATTTTGTCCAAATTTACTTTAAGTTCGAAAATGGACCATATCGTTTCACTCCTTTGGGTACCTCCCCCACAAAATTTCAAATCTTTTTGGTAAACCTGTGCCCACGACAATAACCGATTTGGTCCATACTTGGCACATCGTAATATTTCTACCAGACATAGATCAGCTTCGAATATTGCCTATATCAGTAAACACAAAATTTCGAAAAAGTACTTTTGAATCGCTTTGATATTTTTTCAACAACATGTATTCGCTGCTCTAATTACGATGGTACAATTTTTTTAAGGGTCACGTTCATATTTCCTGAAAAAATGCGACAAAAGCTTAAAAAATCCCTACGGGTCCAAATCTTAGTATAAGTTCGAAAATCATATCAGTTCACTCCTTAATCTAGTTCCTTCACTAAAGTTCAAAAGTTTTGTTTATGTACAGTTTAGTGACTGCTCGGGGATCCTTATGAAAATTTCACCGAAGCTGCTCCTTGTAATCCTGCTCACAGCGATATTATCTTTTTGATAGGCAAATCCATGCTTCCTGATATAATGGTCCAAAAAACTATAAATTATACGGTTACCAATTGAAATTACTGGTGAACGTGATATCTATCGAAAGAAAGACTTCCAAAATATGTTTCACTTTCACAATTGACAATGTGATCCATTCCTTCATATGTATATGTTTTTGTGAGCAAAATTCTGAAGAATCGCTTCTCCCATTACGACGTTACAAGTGTTTTCAAGAGCACATCCATACTTCCTGAAATATTACCAAAAACTGTAAACAACCCTTTCGATTCTGCGTTAATCTAAACTTTGCATATCGTAATATTTTTGCGATTCTTAGATAAAGTGGTCATCAGTTTAAAAATGTCAATGCAGTTTATTTCTTTTTATACTTCAGCCTTTGAACTGAGGTAAAAATGTGCGTCATCGAAATAATGAATTTAGACTCGAAATATGTTCGGACGAAATCTGCCCGTCTCTCTGTTTGGTTGGAACACACGAAAACTCTCGAACGGAGTAACCGATTGGGTCCACATTTTTTACATCCTAATATTTTCAACCAAACCTACTTTAAGTGCGAAGATTTGCCATATCAGCCCACCCCTTCTGGTACATTCGCCACAAAAGTTTACAAGTAAAAAACAGTAAGTTCGGCCTTGCCGAATTTTGTATACCCTCCACTATAATATATTTTTAACTAATGTGGAATAATTATTTTCCTGCTAGTTGCAAAAATTGTTCCACCACGGATACCCCAAATGCCTAAATTTGTTAAAAAAAAGTGTATCTACAAATTTCTGCAATCTGTTGGTATCTTTATGTGGGGAATATACTAAAAAATGGACTTATGTGGACGATTTTTGGTGGAGAAGTTTCGTGTCCTCTAAAACCCTCCAGTATCAAATTACAGTTAGTTCGATTAAAAACTGTAGTTAAAATCCACAAAATACTGAAAATCGTGTACCGCTATATGGGAGGCTATTCCGAAACATGGACCTATATTGACGATTTTCCGTGGAGAAGCTTCGATACCACTGATAATCTTAAAAGTCAAACTACAGCTAGTTCGGTCTAAAACTTTAGCTTAAATCCCCAAAATACCTTAAATCGGGAGGTACCAATATATGGGAGCTATACCAAAATGTGGACTTATCTTGATAATTTTTCTAGAGAATTTTTTCGGCAATTAAGAACCTCAAATGTCAAATAACAACGGATACCCAAATTCCTAAATTTGTTAAAACAAGTAAAAAAGTATAAATCGGCTTTGTCGACAGAGATATACCCTCAGCATGTGTGGATTGAAATAGTTTTTTTTTTTCAAAAAAAAACTTATGTATTTAGGGTGTTTTCAAAATTTTGCTCGTATGAACCGACGAAAATATCTATAGATTAATGCTCAAAACTTTGCGGGGATATCGATAGATAGGGCTTTTTTACCAGACTAGCCTACGAAAAACATAATATCGCTGTAAACAGGGCTACTAGGAATACCTTCGGTAAAAATATCCAAAGGATCCTCGAACAAACCCTCAATCACACAAAAATGTTGAGCATTTGTGTGGGTGGTCCCCCAAAGGTCCAAGGATTGGACAGATAGGGACAGAACATAAACTAAGTTTCGACAATATTTAGGGATCCAAAGTTTGTACCAAATCGGATGCTACGTCTATGAGATATCGCGCGTACCATTTTAGCGAATATTTTCGAACTTTTGTGGGGGATGTACCGGAAGAAGTGGACCTAAAAGCACCACCTTCGAATTACAGATAATATTCGAAGACATATTACGGTATTCAAAGTGTGGACGGACGCAGTATTCGGTTCGAGCTCTCCAGCTACTACCTATGGTGCCATAGGGATTTTTTACAACTTTCGGGCTGTTTTCCCAAGAAGTATGGACTTGCCGCTGAAAAAACTTTTACTGTCGTAATTGGGGCAGCAAATGCAAGGTGCTTCAATGAAGTGATTCGAGAGCAGGTCTTAAAGTGAATTTATCCAAAATTTTATGTAGGAGGTACCCAAAGGAGTGAACTAATACGGTCCATATTCGAACTTCATCTATATCTGCTAGATATATTAGGATGTGTAAAGTATGGATCAAATCGGTCACTCCCATCAAGGTTTATCGTGCGCACAATTTTTCCGAACATTTTCGAACTTTTGTGGGGGAGGTAACGGAAGGAGTGCACCTGCAAAATATTACGAAAACCAAATTTTGGACCAAATCGGTTGATCCGTTCGAGAGTTATCTTGCTCTCCAACCACTGTTCACGGTGTCATAGGGGTTTTTTGCACCTTTCAGGCTATTTTCTCAGGAAGTATGGACTTGCCCCTTATGAAACTTGTACCGTCGTATGGGGGACAGCGAATACAAGATGCTACAACAAAAATCAAAGCGATTCGAGAGCAGGTCCTAAACTGAACTTTTCCGAAATTTTGTATGGGAGGTACCCGAAGGAGTGGACCGATTAAGTCCGTATTTAAACTTCATCTAAGTCTGGTAGAACTTTCACAATGTACAAAGTGTGGGCCAAATCGTTTACTCTCTTCAAGAGTTATCGTGCGCTCAAATTTTCCGAGCATTTCACGATGTACAAAGTGTTGGCCAAATCGTTTACTCTCTTCAAGAGTTATCGTGCGCTCAAATTTTCCGAGCATTTTTGAACTTTTGTGGGAGAGGTACCGGAAGGAGTGGACAGATATAACCCATTTTCGAACTTAAACTAAGTTTGGTCAAAATATTACGAAAGCCAAATTTTGGACCGAATCGGTTAATCCGTTCGAGAGTTATCGTGCGCTCCAGCCAGCCAGACAGACGGACGGACATGGCTAAATCTACTCCAAATTGTCTGACACACATTTCGTCCAAACATACTTGGGGTCTAAAACCATTATTTCGATGATGCACATTTTGCCCGTATGATATTGTATATACCCTCGTTGGCATAAATGCTGAGGGCATAAAAATTTATCTAAAAATGTCTTCAATCTGTTGGTATCTTTATGTGGGGGATATACTAAAAAATGGACCTATGTGGACGATTTTTGGTGGAGAAGTTTTGTGACCTCTTAAAACCTCAAGTATCAAGTTATAGCTAGTTCGATTAAAAATTGTAGTTAAAATCCTCAAAATGCCAAAAATTGTGGAGTATCGTTATAAGAAGGCTATGCCGAAACATGGACCTATATTGAATATTTATGGTGGATAAGTTTCGTGACCTATGAAAACGTCAAAAGTCAAATTACAGCTAGTTCGGTCTACAAATTTAGCTAAAATCCGCAAAATACCACATATCGGAAGGTAACGATATATGGGGGCTATACCAAAACGTGGACCTATCTTGATAATTTTTGTAAAGAAGTTTTTCGCCCATTAAGAGCCTCAAATGTCAAAGCTCTAAATCGGAAGACACCGTTTTATGAGGGCTATATCTAAACGAAGACCTATCTTGGCCGTTTTTAGTGGAGAAGTTTTTTGATCATTGAGAACCTCAAATGTCAAATTTCAGCTAGTACGGTAAAAACTGTTGCTAAAACACTTTAAATCGGGAGGTACCGTTATATGGGGCCTATACCAAAACATGGACCTATCTCCACCATTTTTGGTGCAGACTTTTTTTGACCTCTTGAAACTCCAAATGTAGCTAAAATCCTCAGAATACCTTAAATAGGGTGGAATTGTTTTATGGGGACTAAACGTGGACATATATAGCGTTCTATCTCAATTATTGCGGACGCTAGAGTGATTACAACAGACGGACATGGCAAAGCAAACTTAATATACCCTCTATACTATGGTGAAGGGTATAAAAAATG
This sequence comes from Musca autumnalis, assembly GCF_047663935.1. Lineage (NCBI taxonomy): Eukaryota > Metazoa > Arthropoda > Insecta > Diptera > Muscidae > Musca > Musca autumnalis. The sequence goes on along the minus strand of NW_027411977.1, from coordinate 15,932,819 downwards.
TTTTCTAAAATGGTTCTCACATTAAATCTCGAAGTTTTGGTCCAAACTTTACACATCGCAATATTCCTTCAATATTTCAGATATCGCCAACGATGATACATATCCATGTTCCACGTCTGTATCAGACAACATTTTCAAATATCTCCCTCACAAAAGTTCAACATTTCACTTAAGTGCAGTTAAAGGACTGTCTAAAGATCAATAATTTGAAATTTTTACAGATGGTACCCCATTTGATCATGTTTTCAGCGATATTATGTTTCTCATGGGCAACTCCAGCTTCCAGACATAATGACCCAATAGCACTAAATCCTAAGATGACCAACTAATATTGCTGGTGGCACTGAAATCCAAAGTAAGAACCTCTTTCAAAATGCACTGTTTTGGTTAAATCCTTTAGATATCTAATCCGCAAGAGTTCAACACTTCTGCGCTCTAATCCAAATAAATTTAAAACCAAAAGTAATTTATTCGGAACGTCAACAAATGTTGAGATGAATACCTAAAAAGTCTCGTTATTTTTATCGGCAAGTTCATACGTCCGAACAAAATCCCAAAATTCTGAGAACTGACACACCCCAGCAAAAATTTGGATCCGGTAGTCATTACGTAACCCATTACAAAGTAATGTAAACAAGCTTCTTTTCCCGTTACAAGTAATCTGAAAAGTAATGGGATACCTCTTAAAAAAATTACAAGGCAAACCTACTTACTTTGCTCCTCACTAAGTACACAGTGAGTGTGTGTCCGACTACAAATCCTAGGGTTGTGTGTTCAACGCTCCTTATCGGCACGCGAGTTTTTTAATCAAAAAATAACAGTTCGTGGTACACATGTGCACTGCACATTTAAGTTCTTAAGCAACCCTTAATGTTCGTGTGCGTGGCATAGTATATAGTGTCTTTGGCTAGAAATCAGAGGGTTCGTGTGTTCAACTCGCACAGCAAGCGAAATAAAATAAAAGTAAGAAGTGTGATGAAATTAAAAAAATCTCTACATCAACTGTTCTAAAAATAGAATTTTTTTCAACTTACTTTTCAACTTCTAGTGGCCACAGAATAACTAGTTATTCTAGTGGTCGTAAAATAACTACAAACTGAGTGCGACATGCCCTTGTAAAAATAATGGGGAAGAAAGGGGGTTTGCGAGTAGTTACGGCTGCCAAAAATCCCTTACGAAACCCATGATTTTGGGAGGACTTTTTTGCTGGGACAGGCTGAGGCAAAGCGGCTAACACTATTTTATTACACTTTGATACTATCAAAAATTTACGTCATGGAAATAATGGTTTTGGGCCATAAGTATTTTTGGACAACATCTTTTTCAGACGATTTGGAGACGGTTACCAACCGAATTATATTTAAATTAGGGGTTATCCCTGCTTGTCAATTTCAAAAAAATCTAAAAAAAATTATTTGCTTATTTTGAGCAAAATTGGCTGAGATATGACCTTTCAAAGTGGAGAAACCGTAGTGGTTTGTGTGTTTAGGCGTACTTTTTTGGTTTATTATACCACTTCTTTTCGCATAATTTTAATGTACCTCACTATGGCTACCTGTTGGTAATTCCCTGAAATGAATTCACTTATAATTCACGGAGACTCGAAGACGTACACTGGCCTATATCCATATGGTGAGGTAGAAGTCATAAAGAAGGAATGTATCGGACACGTCCAAAAGCGTATGGGGTCCCGCCTTCGAGGTTTAGTGAAAAGTAACAAAAAGCTTGGAGGCAAAGGAATGTTGACAGGAAAACTGATTGACAAGCTCACTGTCTACTATGGACTTTCAATTCGACACCATTCGAATTCAATTCACGATATCCATGAGGCAATATGGGCGACATTTGATCATTACAGTTCAAGCGATACAAATCCACGTAACGAGAAATGTCCAGCCGGTGAAGACTCGTGGTGTTCATATCAACGGGCTCGGGCAAGAAAAGAGGCTTTCATATCAATCAAATTAGCAACGAAAGCTTCAATCAACTTATTTGCCCCAAAATCTTTTCAAGTGGAGCAATTGTTGTAAATTTAGCAGCCTACATTAACGAAGGTACAAAATCATTGTTATTTTATTTGAGCTCGATCGGAGTGAGCTGTGGACAAAACGCACACGAATATGCTAAAAAATCGACCAAGCACGAATTGCACTGGCAGAGAGACGTGCGTTTGAGTGCACCCGTGAAGGAAGAATGTTGCGAAGGCAACACCAAATTTCCATTTTACAAGCTGCATCGTCGGCGGAAGAGCTCCTGTATGGAACAGGAACAGATGACTCTTTGTAATTTTACCAAAAATACATTTTTATTCATGTAAACCATGGCACAATTATCCAGGTAGTGGCATCGTAAAATTTTCAATGTGTTATGTCAAAACTTTCTTTATGTTGTTAGAGAAATTACAACAAAAATAATTTTTTTATAAAGGGATTTGACTTTTCATATTCGATCAGCTGGTGTGATACCACTACCTGGTAGTTCTGCCATGATGTAAACCGAAATAAAAACTTAAAACGCGTTTTTCTCGAAATGACATTTTTGAAGTAGGTGCCAACGATAGCTCGAAAACTTATAGACCGATCTTGGTATATTTTGGTGAGCTTATTAAATACATAAAAACCTTGTCTTTAAGCGAGACATATTTTTTGCCGATTTTTGGGCAAAAATCGGTTCATTCTTTTGTTAAAATAGAAATTTTGACTTTTACAGGTCACTATTTTTGTTAAAATAGATTTTTGAAAATTCATTCTCGCTTAAAGACAAGATTATAAGGTTCTCAAAACGCGCACCAAAATATATGAAGATCGGCCCATCGTTTTAGAGCGAGCGTTTGCATCGCCAAACGCTTTTACAAAAAATGGGCTTCGCAGGTAGCCATTTACCACAAAACTGTGCAATATTTTTCAACAACAAAAATTTCAAAGGTGGTTTAAGATGTGCTCTTTCATAGGAATAAAAGATTTACCTGAAAATATTGGTAGTTTTCTCAGAAAAAATTATGAAAATTAATTAAGCCAGCACAACTAGGGATAACTCTTAAACAATATTTTGGTGTAGCTCCCATTTGCCAAACGTTCAGGCGAGTAAGCTGTAATTAGGCTTTTCAGTCAGAAAATCTCCACATTTACTCAGAACGTTCTCAATTGTCACGATAAAGGTCCCAAAAGTTTGAAAGCCTATTGAAAATGTTGAACTTGTTGGCAAAAACGACTCCGAGAGCCAACATCTTTGGGGCTCATAAAAAAGTACATGACTTTAGGCAAAACTGGGAGACAAATCTGAATGTTGTTCACCGATAGCTTTTTATGATTACTGCTATTTATATTCTTTCCACTGTAGAGTCAGTTAGCTGCAGTTTTAATGAGACACCTTAAGAACCTTTTAATAAACTGCAAAAGTTTTTCGTTTAAGTTTCAAACATCACTCACTCTATGTTTATTAAATTAAAGGCCATAAATTGTTCAACATTTTCTCCCAAACTTCACCCATATTGGAAGCAACATTTTATTATTGTCCAAGAAGAATTACAGCAATAAAATCACTTAAATTAATTGAAGGAAACAAATCTTTAAATCGAAAATCAAAACATATGTAACAATGACAAGCACTTGTGGTCAAACGAAATCGTTTAACAAAAACTTTAATTGGCCATAACAAACATTCTGTGTGGAGAACTGGCAATAACATTTAATTAACTACCGAGTTCGAAGATAGTGCGAGCAATTGGAAAAAGGGGAATTTAAACCTCACCCGAAATTGAATGACTTTTACAATGTTGTTACTTAACACACCATTAAATTGTATAAAATTCCAACTACTTAATGATTTAGTTACATTAGCAGACAATAAATACACAGCACAAAGTACAACTGTCATTGTAACACCCTCTCGAACAAAAATTCAGCCTGACCCATTGTGTTGTAAAACATTGGCCCAATCATAGAATGACCAATATTTCTTGCCGTACACCCATTATGTTTAGTTTGGCGATAATTGATGTTCGTGTATCTATCATGCGAACAAAACGAACGTCCAAGAACGTCCCTTTGTCATTTAACAATGAACCGCCACCACCCCTTTTCATCACACTGGCACACAGTTTAAGGCCTCAAATGACCGGTGGTCTTTTGTTAAAAGACCACAAAGGCAAACAAATACACACAAAAGAAAGGAACCCCTAGTTATCTCTTTGGCTACGAAACTAAACAAAGGTATTATTGAGCGAATCCATAGTGTAATGTAGTAACTGTTGTTGTAGTAGCAGTATCAGTTCCAATCAATTGATTTTTCCCACTCACCCGACTGTGTGTGTGCGTGCGTGTGCATGCGGATATCCATGGTAATGTTGGGTAACACTTTAACAGCTACGGTCTGTTACTTACCCACAGAAGTTTTTCGGCCTTTTAAACCCATCAATTTTAATTTTCAACAAATTTAAATGTGTTAAAGAGAAATTAAAATCCCCCTGCCTTCACTTCCAATTTTCAATAAGAATTGTAACATTTGTTGTTTTACACATCGATCGATCAATCGATTAATTTTACAATGCAATTAATTTGTTATCAATTTTGTGGGGGAAGTTTCAATTTTAAAACAAATTTTATAGAAATGAAGGCAATTATGTTGGTCACTCTTTTAGGGTATGGATTTTCCATTGAAATCTGATTTCCCCTAATAAGGAAATTTTTGCTTTGCGATGTGTGTACGTTGCTCTTTAATCAGCTAATTAATTTTAATGCCACCACATTCTGTCGAAGCGTTGAAAATGGATTGGGGTTTATTTATCAATATTGTCCGATTTGTAAAATAGTTTTTGATCAATAAAGGCAATTATCGGATAATAGGAATTTTATTGAGATGTGAGATGCCAATTTCTGTAATGGAAAGGGGTGGTCTTGTAATTTGTGTACTTAAAAATATGTCTTTTCCCCCTCAAACCAAGAAGGTACATTCATCTCTCGTTCTTAATCTTTATTGGCCAAGTCGATCTTCCAAATTTTAATGACAACAATTAAATATCAATCTTAGATATTGTTTGGAATTTTTTTTCAGGATCTCTCAAGCATCTCTTCCACATTTTAATGTTGTCCTGCAATGAGAGTCGAAATTGTATAAATATTACATGCAGATATTTTTGAATCCCTCTTTTATGTCAAGTGGGCACTGATCTCCACGTGGTATCACAACAAGTTAGTTAGCCGTAGGTTACACCATCTAGTTTCAACAGACAAAAGACTTGCTACGATTCGCATAAAAACCAAATTATTCAACATCTGTCTTATTATCCCAGCAAAAATTCGGATCCGTTAGTCATTACAAAATAATGCAACAAGATGAAACTGCTTACTTCACTTAGTAATGAGTACGGTGGCACAGAGCGTATGCGTCGGACTACAAATCCTATGGTTTTGTGTTCAATACTCACCGTCGGCACGCGATTTTTTTGTTAACAAAATATAGAACAGATGCACAGTGGGAAAAAATGCAGATCTAGCGTCCAGAAAATAAAAGTCGATGTTTTATTGTATGTTTATCCATAATTATGATAAGAATAGCTTTATATTGACAATTTTACTTCAGTTATTGATATATTTAGGAAAGAAACCCTAATGAGCCCTTCGCGTTTCTGATTCCTGGGGTTGAACTGAGCGAAAAAGTCTACTGGACCATATGTCTACGATGAAAATCGAGCCTCCCGATTTTGACTTTAAGTTTTTTATCTACGTTTTTTTGACATCTTGGCATATAACAGCCAAACCATTGAGATTTTCGATTCAACACAAAGACAAACATTGTAGCCAAGACAGTAATTGAAAACTCTCTAATACATCGCAAAAGCATTGGAACGCTCCTTCAGGAAGTTTTGGCCTTAAGAATGTGCAAACTTTTCGGAAAATGTCGATAAATGACATTGTGCTACAAAATTTGACCCGAAAAATATTCAAGTGTTCTGAAGCAAAATTATATCGTGTTGGGATCCATAGACAACGACAATGCCTTTATTTCGTTTGGGTCACTTCGTTATATTTTTTTATAACCGTAAAAGTAGTGAAAATCTGGGTTTCTTACATTTTCTAATTTAAACAAGCATATCTTATTTTTTCCACAACGGATTTCTTTTGATCCTTCTTCCTTTTACAGGGGTGAATAATGTCTTTTGAATAAGCTATTATTGTTTTAAATCGGTTAACAAATGGCTAAGTTATAGTGGTTTATGTCTGAAAAACCCCACAAAAAACCTATAAAGGAATTTCTCATAATTTTCAAAATAAATATTGAACAAAACAAAAAAACATTATATTTTTGAAAATTATGAGAAATTCCTTTATAGGTTTTTTGTGGGGTTTTTCAGACATAAACCACTATAACTTAGCCATTTGTTAACCGATTTAAAACAATAATAGCCTATTCAAAGCTGAATTTTGGTGGAGAGCAATGTCCTAAAAGTCCCCATCGATCCCATGTGTGCAAAACAAGTTATTCGGGGTCAAAGGTCATTTTTGGAGGCATTATTCAGTTTTTTAAATTTTTCTCAAAAACGGTAAGACTTAGCAAAAGCCGGCTAAAGTAAAAGTTGTAGATTCAATAATTGTCTACAAGATTGGTCCTTATGATACCATTTTCGAGATATCGCGATCTAAAAGTCAAATAAAAAATTAGCCGCGTAAGTACATTATGAGGCGAACCGGTTAAAGTAACGACACTATGTGGTAGATACTTCCGTAAGCTTTCAGACGATATCCACTTTGCAGGAATCGGTTCAGTAGATCCGGGTCTAACCCGGTTTTTAAATTTGGCCTTTCGGGTCGAATAACCGGCGAACCGGATCCGCAACCGTTGAAAATTATACATTTCCGTAATCAGCGCAACAAACCTTACCTTCGGACAAAACTTGAAAAAAAATCGGAGAGTTTTCGTTTCGGTCGTTCCCTTTGGGCTTTCGATTACACATGTGGGTTAAATGGGCTATTTTTGCATAAAATTACTCTAACATTGAATAACTCTACCAAACAAGCTCCGATTTTGTTGGAATTTTTTTTAGAAGATAGCTATAATCTCGCTCTGCAAGAAAATATATATATTTTTGGGGGACAGACCCGATTACTTCGCTTATTTTAGCCGGTTCTTCTGAATATGTGCATATTTCCATTATAAGTGCATAAAAATCATGTGGTTTTTAGAACAGCTATATCTCAAGAATGGTTCCTTCTAGGAAAAAATTATAAAGGTCAAACATGTAGATAGTTTTTCTGTCTACAATATTTACTTTAGTCACTTTTTGATTAGATCAACCGTTATCAAAAAATAAATCCGAAAACCAAAAAACCCTTAAAATTTGACCTTTGACCCCGAATAATTTTTTTTGCACACATGGGATCGATGGGGACTTTTAGGACGTTGCTTCTAATGGCAAACACTAGCTCTCCACCAAAATTCAGCTTTGTGGGAATTTTTGCTATTTAAATATCTATTTTGACCGGACTAGTTTCAGACAATTTGGAGTCGATTTAGCAATGTCCGTCCGTCTGTCTGTCTGTCCGTCTGTCTGTCTGTCTGGCTGGTGCGCACGATAACTCTCGAATGGATCAACCGATTCGGTAAAAAATTTGGCTTTGGTAATATTTTGCCCAAACTTAGTTTAAGTTCGAAGATGGGCTATGTCGGTCCACTCCTTCCGGTACCTCCCCCACAAAAGTTCGAAAATGTTCGGAAAATTTGTGCGCACGATAACTTTCGAAGGAAGTAACCGATTAAATCCAAACTTTCCACATCGTGAATTTTCTGCCACACTTAGATGAGGTTCGAATATGGACTCAATTGGTCCACTCCTTCGGGTACCTCCCACACAAAATTTCGGATAAGTTCAGATTAGAACCACGAGCTATATCAGCTATACAAAGACATGAATATAGTTAAACGTATCGAGATGCAACGATTGCGTTGGCTAGGCCATATCATGAGAATGAGCGATGATGAACCCGCTAAAAAGGCTTATGAATACATGCCACATGGCGGTGCACGCAAAATCGGCAGGCCTAAGCTTCGATGGAGCAAACAAGTGGATGAAGAAATGGAAAGGCGCGGTATTCCAAAAAGTCAAGCAAAAAACAGAGAGGAATGGAGATCTTTTCTTAGTTCGGTCTATGGAACAAATGTTCTGTAATGGGCCAACTAAGTAAGTAAGTAAGCATAGTGTGTAGTGTGTTCGGCTATAAATTAGAAGTTTGATGATCAAATCGAACAAAGAGCGAAATAAAATAAAAATATGAAGTATTTTGAAATTTTAGACAAATGCCACCTTAACTGTTCAAAAAATATAACATAGTCCAATTCTACATTAGGCAATTTTTTCTTGCGGAAATTGTCAGTTTGTTGGTGAGAGAGGGTGTTGAGAGGCAACAGGTTACCATATGCCTCACCTGACAAACTGACAATTGCTGCAAGGAAAATTGCCTAATGTAGATATGGACATACATATGTGCGACATTCGCTTGTTAAAGTAATGGAATAGTAGTGGGTTTTGTAAGTAGTTACGACTCCTATTCGTACAATACAATTCATCATTTAGTGAGGATTTTTTGTTGGGCAAAAGTGGAAAGCAGAACAATTTTGATCCAATTGCTGAGAACTTCAGTCTGCACAATGAATTTTCTGACAGCGGAATGTAGTTGCACCAGATTTAAAGGCCAAAATCTTTGCTTTCTTTCTTCGCGGACTTGTAAAGAGGTTCTAGCATTCTTTTATAATTTGACATTTAAAAAGCCACCAACATTTGAAAAGCTATAAACAGCTCAAAAAATAGTAAACCAAATTGTTCACGTTGTGATCTATTGCAGACAATTACACTGCGCGACAACAAAAAAATGATTAGGAAAACTGAGTAGTATGACGGGAGGGGTTGTAAATGAGGCCGTTAGAACAACCTACTGAAAAAGAATCAAAACCATACGAGAGGAGCTCTTAAACTTCACTTTTTTCGAAGGAGTGGATCGATATAGCCCATATTCCAACCTCATACATTACTGAATGAATTAACATGGAGTGCAAAGGCTGCAACAATCAGAAACTCCCTGCGAGAATTATTTTGGGGATTTGCCATTTTGGTTGCTGCCGTCAGAGTTTCTTGGAACTTTTAGGCAAATATCTTAGGAATTGTGGGCCTTCGCAAGAAAAAACGTGTACCGTGTAAAGAAAGCTGCAAGGACAACCTACTGAAAAAATATTCGAAACGATCCGAGAGGAGATCCTAAACTTCACTTTATCCCACTTTTGTGTGTGAGGTACCCGATGGAGTGGACCGATACAGTCCATATTCGAACCCGATCTATATCTGGAAGTAATAATACGATGTGCAAAATTTTGATCAACTCGATTGCTCCCTTCGAGAGTTATCGTTTACACCATTTTACAGAAAAATTTTAGGGAGACATGGCTAAATCGACTCCAAATTATGTGAAACGAATTTCGTCCGAGTAGCAAATGAAGTGCGAACAGACACAAAGCAGAAGTTGAACATCGAAAAGCTACAATCACAAGTGATAGCCCCAACTTGCCGAATTGCCTCCTTGTTCCGATAACTTATCAGCACAGTGGCAAAGTATTTCCCACACCATTCAAAGAGCAAAATTTATACTTGGATGACCTCTGTCATTAAGGAACACATGAGTGTGGTGCTGCTACCGAAAAGAAGAATATGGCATAAAGGACTGATTTAAAATTAAAGGCAACGCTAAGCGCACTAGAGAGGGGTACCGGGGGAAAGGAGAGAGGATAAACATCTTTTTGCAGGAAAAATATTGAAACGGAAAAGCTGAAGGTTGAACAAATCGAGATAAACAAAAGCCGAAATGAAGTCTGAAAATTTAACACAAGAGAGAAACATGCCTTTGGTATATATGTATATGGGCAAAACTGCCAATTATTTCATATTTCATTTCCAAAAAATTGTTTTTTTTCTTTTCGCGCTACATCAACGATTTTTAGTACATAGGTTAAGAAAAAATTCCCCTGTACAAATCCGCTCGCGAGCAAATTTTTGGTTGTTGCGGACAAAAGTTATCGCGGTTTTACTTCTGTTTTTAAGAAAAAATTATTATAAAAAAGCTAATTACATTAACGCGCGCAAATCTCATTAGAAATGTATCTCGAGGTGACTTGAGTTTTAAGAATGTAAATTATTTGGTAAGTGTTACTCAGTGTTCGCGGAATGTATAATAAATTGATAAATTATTGAATGTAAGTCAACTTTTTTTCAAAATAAAGGTCCATTTACCCGCTATAAAATTACGAAAAAAATCGTATGGAAGCAAAACTTCACGGCGAATCAAATGAGACTAAAATCATACAGATTAGTATTATAGTTTCGATGTCGCACCCACAATAAACACATATTTTGGTTAAAAAAATAATTCTTTGTTTGAAAAAATTATTTTTCACATTCATTATGTAGTATACAATTTTGGAAAAATGTGTAGGAATACTTCCTTAATTTTGCTTAAATCTCCCATTAAAATATACGGATTTTGCTTTATAGACATTCATATAAAATATTTCCTATTGAGGAAGATAATTGGATTGCTGAGGATATATCTCAAGGCTTCTAAAATGGAAATAGAGTTCACATAACCCATTTTAATTTATATGCATTTTAAAATACGTGTAAATCGCGTAATTATCAAAATCATTTTGTCCGCATGTGATTTTCATGTACAGCTGGACCATATCTTTTAATTTATATATAATTTTTGAAATATAATTTGGACGCTAAGATGTAGCATCGGCTGCATCTTAGCATTAAAAACCCTATAAAACATCGCTAATTTGCGCAAAGTTCATACAATTTCGTTCCGCATCCGGTTTTAGTGTCACCATGAAAATCTGCATCGATATATACCTATTTCAAGGCAATCAGTCAAGAACCGTGGATGTAGCATCACACACTATTTTTGGGATAAAATGAATGTAGTTCCCTTATCAGTGAAGTTTTTAAATTTCTGTTTCCGCAAAAAGGAAGATGCTGCACTAGTTTTTTCATAGCAGTGCAACCGGCCGACAGAATACGCGATAAAATGCGCGATATTTTCAATAACAATATTAGGTGATTTTCCTACCTTGGAATTTCTCGTATCTCGCGTTTTAGTAGATGGATTTAAGCGAGTAATGATTTATTAGATCCGCAACGTAAAAATCCAAAATTTGCAATCATGCACGAGTAAATCGAAGGCCAATTGTACAAATTAGACCCGAAATATATGATTTTAAGAAATTTGTTCGCACACAATTTTCGTATTTGGATGCAGATTTCTCTGATGCTGTGTAGGCTACATTCACGACACATATATCAAATAAATCAGAATCGTGAGTTCTTCATTCCTATATATGATTTTTTGAAAAACCTGTTTGCGGAACGAAATTATAAGAAAATTTCAAAAAACACTTAAAATCTGGCTTCAAAATGTCAGCATCATTTAATGGTAGACGCAGATCTAATTTTGAAAAGTTATACATTGGTGGGATGATCCTTATTTAGTTGGCTTCTACTTTCACTTTGACAGGAAAATCGGGAAAAATGTGGTTTAATCACAAATCGAGAGAAAACAAAAAAAGGCACGTTGGCTTCAACCCATTTTTACCCATTTTTTAACATAAATATAGCCACAGCTTCCACGCAAATCAACTTTGAAGGCCAATATTTTTTGCCAAGTCTAAAAACATTTCATTTAAACCAAAAGCATTTAAATTGTAAAATATACAACCACTATTCGCGATTTATAAAGGGGTAAACCTTGGCCTCAACGATGTTAAATTTTCAATAATATTGCCCATATATTCTCCTGTAGAAACGAGCAAGGTGCAGACACAGATTTGAAGTTGTGGAAAGAGCATTTCTACAAACTACTGGTACCATTACTAACGAAGACGAGGACGATAACATATGTCAAATAGCAGAAGATAGTATTAAGACAGCAATAATCCGGCTGACGAATTTAAAGGTCGCAGAAGCCGATGGTTTACCAACCGAGTTGTTCAAGACTGGAGACAACACGCTGATAGGGTGTATGGGTTAGGTAGTTATTATGATCTGACAGAAGGGCGCGCTCCTGAAAATGTGCACCCAATGTCCCGTCCATATGAAAAGAGATGTCGGCAGCATTACAGCCACACGATCCGACTAACGGCTTTAAAATGAATTAAAGGCCAAAAGTGTTGTAAATCTGCGGAGAAGTCCCCTAAAGAAATAAACCAATATTGTCCATATGGGAACTTGATTTAGTTTTGGCAGTCATTCCTTTCCACAGTTACCACAATCACAGGGACTGCCTTCGATTAAACATTTCTAAGGAATCCTCGAAGAGCTCTTTGACTGAACTTAAGAGAAAATTTGGAACATGTATGAGAGAGGCACCCGAAGTTGTTGCCCGATATAGACCTTTTGTAACTTAATACTCAATTCGTATATTATCGTGGCAGCAGTCATTTTAGTTGGTGCAGGCAGGTTTATTAGGAGCTTTCGGGCCATAATATCATGAAGTACGGACTTGCACCCAAAAACAATTGTACCGTTGCAATATGGTCCGCGAGGACAATCTGCTTCAAAATATTTTAAAACGATTGTATTTGTGCGAAACATGTTGAAATTTATGTGGGACGTATCTGAAGATGTGGAGCAATGAAGTACACATTTTAATCTTATCTATACCTGGATAAAATTTTACACTGATCGTGCGCTCCAGCCAGGCAGACAAACGCACAGGTCTAAACGAAACGGATTTTGTCCAAACATATTTTGGGTCTAAACCCATTATTTCTAAGAAGGACATTATGTGATTCCTACAGGAGATATTTGATACGATTGGTAATAACATAGGCAATTATTTTTGCTATTGTTGTTAGCACCGTTGAGTTTCCCTCTTTAGCAATTATTCAATTATGTCATCTTTCCATTCGGCTTCAAAGGTTTCTTGCCACCAGGAGAAGGATTTCAACACAGTTATTTATATCGGCTTTGTATAGTACAGTACTGGTATGCCAACAATATTTCTCCGCATTATATTTTGTATTTAGGACTGTGCGCAGGCATGTTGTATTCCTTTTCATTGTGTTTACAATCGGGAGCCACCGTGGTGCAGTGGTAAGCACACACCCTCAGCGTAAAGTTTACTAAGTACTTCAGCCATGAAAAACGTATCTACAAGTGGTGTCGTCAGATATGCCTTTCGACCTCAACGATTTAAGGTAGGTCCCATATTATTGAGCCAATATTAATCGGCATGCACTCACTGATATGAGAGAAGTCTCCCTTGTCCCTTCGGAGATGTTATGGGAACATACATATGTATTTGTTTGCAATCAGTACCATTTCACAGATTATTTTTCGCAGCATCCTATCAGTCCATGATATTCTGAGACGCCTTAAATAACTCCCTAAATAACATCTTACAAATTGTATGATATCTTGTTCCTAAATACAAATACCCCAAGGTAAGTCCTACCGTTAACAACAATTTCAAATATCCAAAAATGTATCTACAAATTTCCCACTATCCGAAACAAATGTTATTCAAATTAAAAAATTCATTTGAAATTCTTAAAAAAAAACCCAAACACATAGATATGTATCGAATAGTTCAGTCGGACAAAACAATTTACACAATTCTAAATTGTGTTGTTTTTTATTTTGTCTCGTAACTGATTGCCCGTACAAGGCTGATAATCGGGATTTTAATGTAAAGTTCAATTGGTCAGATTCGTTATTTTTATTTTGTTAGCGGCACTCAATTATTAAGAATCGAACATCTGTTCGAAACTGTAACCGAACATTGGACAGCATGTAAATACAACAAAAACAAAAACAACATCAAGACATGCAATTACGTACGACAACAATTCAACAACTGTCACAGATATTTGTCGTAGATCTTGTCAAATGTCTGAAACAAGCGGATGCTTGTGTTACGCACATTTATCCATACATTAAGCGAAGGAAAGTCAAACAACAACAGCAAAAAAAACCAAAATCGAAGTTATACTTGAACGCATCTCAGCTGGTTGGATTCGTACTTGATACTGGGGTTTCAAAGTATACAGCTACTTCTAGGCTGGCTCATCATTAAATAGTTTCATTGATTGTTAAATTTTTAGAGATTTTTTTGTATCTCTAAACCTTGCTGTCCTTTAACGTGGCCATCATGTTTGTGTGGCAGAATTCGTTGGTTTTACTCGTTTAAAGATTTTGAGAAGAACATTGATTGTTGTTGTACTGAAATCTATATGTACAATACATGTGGCCAGTTAAAGTATGTTTTCAGGACTGTAATCTATTACGAAAATTTTGATAGAAATATCTAAGCTGTATGGCAGATTTTTTAAGGTACAAACGTGGAATTTGGTGAATATTTGTTACCGAATTGTAATCGGTAGAAAGGTGGATTTTTTAAGTTATAACAATTGGTTTCTATGACGTCTCTGAGTGAGACGAGTATTAGTCCGGCCAAATTTAATAAGTTTGTTTTTCCGTTTGTAATGCATTGAAATAATCACTTGCCATCCTATAAAGTATTTATATTCTTGATCAGAGTAAAATTCTTGTTGTAATCACTCTAGCATCCAAAAAACTGGAGAAAGGACGCTGAAATTGGGAAGGTGCGTCTAATGTTTGTAGGCAGGTTAAGTTCGATCATGTTTTGTTATAGCCCCCATATAATGATACCTCCCGATTTTCGGCATTTTTAAGGTTTTAGTTACAATTTTTAACCAAACTAGCTGCAATTTGGCATTTGAGGTTCTCTGTGGTCACGAAATGTCTCCGCTAAAAGTCCTTAACATAGGTCCATGTTTTGATATAGCCCCCATAAAGAGGTACTTCCCGATTTTCGGTATTTTGTGGGTTTTAGCTACACTAAAAATCGTCAACATAGGTCCATGTTTTGGTATAGCACCCTTATAACTGTACCTCCCGATTTTCGGTATTTTGTGGACTTAGATATTTTTTAACCGAACTAAAAAAAATTGTCAACAGAGTTCCCTGTTTTGGTACAGCCCCCATATAAGGTCACCTCCCGATTTTCGGTATTTTGAGTGTCTTAGCTACATTGTTTGACGGCACTACCCGTAATTTGACATTTGAGGTTCAATGCAGTTACAAAACTTTTCCACCAAAAATTGCCAAGAGAGGTCTACACTTTGATATAGCACCCATATAATGATACCACCTGTGTGACCACATTTTTTAGATAAGATGATTTAGGCATTTCGGGTATCCGAAATGTTGCATCTAAAATAGTGGGCAGGAAATAAAACGAGTTATTCCATTTAGTAAAGAATATTTTATGGTGGAGGCTAGGCCGAACTTAAAAACTTTTTATATCCTCCACCAAAATATGGAAGGTATAATTGAATTTGTCATTCCGTTTGTTACACATCGAAATAAACGTCGGAGACCCTATTAATTACACTGGTCAACAGGACTTTTGTTTCAACCGAAGCTGCAGTTGTTTCTAGATGAAATCGGCGAGATATTTTCAAATCCGGTCCCGGTTTTTCTCCATCAGCTCATGTTTTTGAGATATAGCTCAAAATCGGTTTTTACGAGTTTCACCCAGACTTTCGTTATTTTCGGATACAAACAAATATTTTTTGTGGGTTTTTCGACATTAATATATTAAGGAGATGTTGTACGCTCGATACAAATCGCTTTTGAAATAGTTATGGTGAGTATATATCAAAAAAATATAGAAAATATACGACGGACCTTGTAAAAATTGCATATTTTGAGTACTTTAAGCTGTAATTACGTCATCGGGAGAAGTCATATGATCTTCATATGGTACTCCGGATATGCTTAGGGTGTCTATTATATAATCCAGTATTCAAATGTATAATATAAAGTTTATAGCCCCCATGATTCGGCCATAACCTAAAAATCGCCATGAAGACTGCTAAAGGGAAATAATTTACCAGTGACATCATTACCACATAAGCCATTTACTTTTCAATGGCAGTCTTCATGATAATTTTTAGGTTATGGTCGAATCATGGGCGGTATGAACTTTATATTATATATTTGAATACCGGACTATATAGTAGACACCCTAAGCATACCCGCATTGCCAAATGAAGATCCTATGACTTCCCCCGATGACGTAATTATAGCATAAAGTACTCAAAATAAGCAATTTTTACAAGGTCCGTCGTATATTTTCTATATTTTTTTGATATATACTCACCATAGCTATTTCAAAAACGATTTGTATCGAGCGTACAACATTTGGTTAATATATTAATGTCGAAAAACCCACAAAAAAATATTTGTTTGTATCCGAAACTAACGAAAGTCTGGGTTAAACTCGTAAAAACCGATTTTGAGCTATATCTCAAAAACAAGAGCTGATGGAGAAAAACCGGCACCGGATTTGAAAATAACTCGCCGATTTCATCTGGAAACAACTGCAACTTCGTCTGAAACATTCAACTTTTTCAATTTTGTTCAGCAGTGTTTTATATATTCTTGATCAGGATAAAATTCTATAAAAGTCGATATAAACATCTCCGTCTGTCCGTCCGTCCGTCCGTCTGTTGAAATGAATATACAGCTCGCAATTTTAAACATACAGCTTTATACTTTGGTATATAAGTTTATATTAATCCTAGGATGTTTATACCCTCAGCATTTATGCTAACGAGGGTATATACACTTTCATACGGGCAAAATGTGCCTCTTCGAAATAATGGTTTTAGACCCCAAGCATGTTTGGACAAAATCCGTTTCAGACAATTTGGAGTCGATTTAGCAATGTCCGTCCGTCTGTCTGTCTGGCCGGTTGGTGCGCACGATAACTCTCGAACGGATGAACCGATTCGGCCAATAATTTGACCTTCGTAATACTGTGCCCAAACTTAGTTTAAGTTCGAAGATGGGTTATATCGGTCCACTCCTTCAGGTACCTCCCCCACAAAAGTTCGAAAATGTTCGGAAAAATTGGGCGAACGATAACTCTTAAAGGTTGTAACCGATTTGGTCCATACTTTACACATCGTAAAATTGCTACCAGACATAGATCAGATTCCAATATGGACTCTATCGGTCCACTCCTTCGGGTACCTCCCACACAAAACTTCGGATAAGTTCACTTTAAGACCTGCTCTCGAATCACTTTGATTTTTGATGAGGCAAGTTGCATTCGCTGCCTCAAATACGACTGTTAAAGTTTTTTCAGGAGCGATTCCATACTTCTTGAGAAAACAGCCCGATTCTGTTAGTTGTGGTCCTGTTTACAACGATATTATGTTTCCGTGGACAAGTCCACGCTTCCTGGTATACTGGCCCAAAAGTTATACGATGACCCACTGAAATGAAAGATATGACTCCCAAAATAAGATCCACTTCCATAATGGACTATGTCGGTTTTAGCCTCGCTATCCCACCAAAAAGTCTGAAATTTGGTATTTAGTCTTCATTGGGGGCTTAAAACTTTCTAACTGAAATTTGTACGAATAGGTCCACGCCTTCATGTAGCCCCCATAGAACGGTACCTCCCGATTTTTGGTATTTTTAAGATTGTGGTCTCAATATCACAACCAAAACGCTGAAATTTGGTTTTTAGTCTTCGTTGGGGGTATACAACTTTCTACTTGAAATTTGTCGGCATGGGTCCACGCCTTCATATAGCTCTAATAGAAAGGTACCTCCCAATTTTCAGTATTTTTAAGGATGTAGCCTCAACATCCTATCGACATGACTAAAATTTTGTATTTATTTTTTATTTAATTTCCCGTTAGAAGCTTAATGATCAATAATGCAAGTGAAAAAGGAAAACCGACGATTCGAACCCACACACCCACCACTATGTGACATGACATGTTTCGCCTTTGGTAAAGGCTCCTCAGACATATCGGATGTGGAGCGACTTCCCTCTCCTCGAACTTTTCTTCTTTCAAATGCATTTTTTTTTTATTTTTTACAAGAACAATGGGGATTTTCCCATTTAGTTGTGCTTTCAAACTTTCCATTTTAAATTTGTCGAAATAGGTCCATGCCTCCATATAGCCCACATAGAACGGTACCTCCCGATTTTTGGTATTTTGAAGGTTGTGTCCTTAATCTCCCATTTAAATGGTTGAACTTTGGTATTTTTTCTTTGCTGGGGGAAATTTTCCACCTGAAATTTTTCGGTATAAGTCCTCGTCCTCATATAGCCGCAATAGAACGGTACCTTCCGATTTTCAGTATTTCGAAAGTTGTGGCATCAACATCCTACCGAAATTGCTGAAATTTGATATTTAGTCTTCGTTGGGGGTATAAAACTTTCCACCTGAAATTTGCCGTAAAAGGTCGACCCCTACATAAAGTTCCATAGAACGGTACCCCCGATTTTCGATATTTTGAACAATGTAGCCTCAATATTTCACCGAAATGGCTGATATTTAGTATACGTTGGCGGTAAAAACATTTCGACTCGATTTGCAGAATCGAAATGGTATATTTCGAGATGCATTTTCTTTGGAATTATTATCTTATTTTAATATTTTAAAAATCCATTTTTAATTTCAATAAAATATTCACCAAAATTCGATATGTACGATTTCGATGCACGAAAAAATGAGTCGAATCGTTTTCAACAACAAATAAATCTATATATATAAAAATGGTGTAAAATATGTATAGTAATTCATAAAACGAGAACGGCTAGGCCGATTTCTGTAAATTTTTTTGTCAGTTATTCGAATTTTCGAGGGGAAGGTCTTTACCGAAGAAAATTTTGGAAAATCTCTCTGGAAAAGTCGGAAAATTGGAAAAATCGAAAATTGAGTTTTTGTATGAAATTTTATTCCTTAATAGCGAGACGAAGTTCGCCGGGTCCGCTAGTTTTATATAAAAAGAAATATATATTTTCCCAATTTTTTTCAAATATTTTCCAAAAAACACATAAATAAAACTGATATTTAATATCAGCTAGATATTGTATATACATATATATATATATATATATATATATATATATATATATATATATATATATATATATATATATATAAATATATATATATATATATATATATATATATATATATATATATTTGAACAGCTATTTTTACAATAGTTTAAATCATGGGACTTTTCTTTACGGAAAACTACGTACGTAAAAAATAAGCCGAAATTTAGCCGCTAGACGGCAAACGAGACGGCGCGCCGCCGCCGATTGGCTGGCATAGAACTGAGCGAGTGAGTCGAAAAAGTTGGTCGGCTTCGTTGTCTGACCCCTGATTTTCGTTATTTTGAATTTCCACCTGAAATTTGTCGGTAAAATCATCGCCTTGAAGCAATCAACATTTTAATAACTACAGTTTAACGCCTTCTACATTTCAATAGTAACACTTTTAACCTTTTGTACTTTTGTCATTGTGATTTTATACGTTTTCATATTTCCTCTTGTGATTGATCTTTACATTTTTAAAGTTAACACCTAACAATACACCTCTGTAAATATATTTAATACTACTACTTTAAGCAACTATGTACCACTAAATTTTATCATGCATGACTAAACGACTTTGTCGCTTCTCAAAAGTGAAGCTAAGTAAAACAAGTAAAAAAGTATCAGTCGGCTCTGCCGACAGAGATGTACCCTCAGCCTGTGCAAATTGAAACACTTTTTTCACAAAAAAAAACTTATGTATTTAGGGGGTTACAAAATTTTGGTCGTATAAACCGACAAAAATGTTGAATAGGATTAAAGTTCAAAAATTGTGCGGAAAAGGTACTTTAAGGAATGGACCGACATAGACCATGGGGGTGCCATAGGGGGTTTTTACACCCTTCGGGCTGTTATCTCAAGAAGTATGGACTTGCCCCTGAAACAACTTTTACCATCGTTATTGAGGCAGCGAATGTAAGTTGCTTCAACAAAAATCAAAGTGATTCAATAGCAGGTCTTAAAGTGAACTTATCCAAAATTTTGTGTGGGAGGTACGGGATGGAGTGGACAAATATAGTCCATATTCGAATCTCATATATATCTGGTAGATATTATGAGAATGTGTAAAGTATGGACCAAATCGGTCACTCCCATCAAGAGTTATCGTGGCCCAATTTTTCCGAACATTTTTGAACTTTTGAACAGGTACCTACCCCACGTACCTGAAGGAGTGGACAGATATGGCTTATGGTTTGTTTTTCAACTTTCAGACTATTTTTTCAGGAAGTATGGACTTGCCCCTGAGGAAACTTGTATGTTCGTATAGGGGACAGTGAATACAATATGTTACAACAAAAACTAAGGCGATTCGAGAGCAGGTCCTAAACTGAACTTTTCCGAAATTTTGTGTGGGAGGTACTCGAAGGAGTTTACCGATTGAGTCCATATTGGAACCTCATCTAAGTCTGGTAGAAATTTCATAATGTGCAAAGTATGGACCAAATCGGCTACTCCCATCAAGAGTTATCGTACGCACAAATTTTCCGAACATTTTCGAACTTTTGTGGGGGAGGTACCGGAAGGAGTGGACCGATATAATCCATCTTTGAACTTGAACTAAGTTTGGACAAAATATTACGAAAGCCAAATTTTGGACCGAATTGGCAGATCCGTTCGAGAGTTATCTTGCGCTCCAACCACTACACACGGTGTCATAGGGTTTTTTGTAATTTTCAGGCTATTTTCTCAGGAAGTATGGACTTGCCCCTAATAAAACTTACATCGTCGTATAGAGGACAGCGTATACAACTTGCGTAAACAAAAATCAAAGCGATTCGAGACCAGGTCCTAAACTGAACTTTTCCGAAATTTCGTGTGGGAGGTACCCGAAGGAGTGGACCGATTGAGTCCATATTGGAACCGCATCTAAGTTTGGTAGAAATTACACGATGTGCAAAGTGTGGACCAAATCGGTTATTCCCTACAAGAGTTATCGTGCGCGCAAGTTTTGCGACAATTTTTGAACATTTGTGGGGAGGTACCTGAAGGAGTGGGCCTATATGGCCCATCTTCGAACTTAAATCGAATCTGGACAAAATATTTAGATACCCAACATTTGAACCAAATCGATTGATCCGTTCGAGAGTTATCGTGCGCACCAGCCAGACGGACAGACAGACAGACGGACGGACATTGCTAGATCTACTCAAAATTGTCTGAAACGGATATCTACAAACATACTTGGGGTCTAAAACCATTATTTCTATGAGGCACATTTTTGGTCGTATCAAAGTGTAAATACCCTCTTTAGCCTAAAGGCTGTACATCAACCTTAGTGCTTTCTCAAGTAGTTGAAACTGATAGCAGAGCATCATGCTCAATACTGAGAGTGAATCAACCAAACAATCTACGAAAATCGTGTTTTTCTTTATCCTTCATTTAGCCCCAACGAAATTTGGATTTAGTATTCGTTGGAGTTACAAAATATTCCTCCAAAAATTACTCTATACAAGTAAACGTTAAATACAGCCTCCGTAGAATGGTACTACCGATTTTTCTTATTTTGAAAATTTTAGCCACATGATTCAACCGGAATAACATACCACTATTTGGTTTTGGTGTAAATATTGGTCCATGTTTTGGCAAAAACAACGAGCTCTATAAAACTGATTATCATCAGTAAAGCTATTCTGCTCCTCCAATGAATAACAGGGAAAGCTTACTGCGTTCATACACGAAAGGTAAATAATTTTTCCTATTGACTTCAATACAGTTTGTGGTAGAGGTTGAAAAAAGTTCGGCCCGGACGAACTTAACTCCGTTCATATGTGTTTGGATTAGATAATTTAGGCATTTGGGGTATCCGTGGTCGAAAAATATTTGCACCTAAAATTGTGGGCAGGAAAAGAAACTAATTGTTCCATTTTGGTTAAGAAACTTTTATGGTGGAGGTCCAACTTAACAAATTAACAAATCTTACTTGTTTAAACAATGTCCGAAATTGGGTCGAGTGTTCTCTCAACTATCTACCCGCGATAGCTTCATCATTTTTAGAATGAACCCCATCATCGTAAACTTTTATTATTTTAAGGATCATATAAAATCGTAATTTTTTTAAAGATTTTTTCAGGTCCATTTACAACAAAATAAACCTCATCATTCCTCATTTTCTCTATAGAAATACCCATACTGTATGATGACCCACCAGCAATGTCACAACAATGGTAAAAACGCATATCGTATGTCATGTAATTACTTTGTAACTGATTCATAATTAATTGATGTCGCTCAACAAACTATTGGAGATTGCTCTACACTACATTTATTCCTGTGTAATCTGGTTAATGTTGCCACAACTGTTGTGTCCATTCGTCCGTCTCCGTGGCCACACTGAGCTTGCACATGAAGCTTGCAACCTGGAGCAAACTGCGAGCTTGTCAATGGATTGCTGATATTGGTTGGTTAGCTTGTTGCTGTTGTTCAATGTACTTAAATTGACCACTTAAATTGTAGACAAATATCACTGACATTACTGCTGTTTACTGCTGCTGTCTATTTGCCGTTGATGTCTGTCACAAAGTAAGAAAAAAACGAAACCAAAAAGATTCCTTAATGAGATTCCTTTTGAACGAATGAACGATGTGTGTGTTTGTTGTTATGAATGAATAAAACTTGTAAGAAAATCCAATAAAAACAACAACATTGTTTTTTTTCGTTCCGTTCCGTTCATTATTGCACGACTTGTGAATTGTCTTTGGCATTTTGCTATTAGATATTTCTACAATTTTTTTCTTTTTTTCAGTTTCATTACGTGAAGAGATAGATAGAAAAAAAAACGAAACAAATATTTATTTTTAATTTCATTGGAATAACCAATACGATTGTTATGCGTCGTCGTATTTCTTTTGTGGATGGATTGTCGTTACGTATTTTGTACGTTTTAAGAATGTTTTCGCTTATTTGTTGCATAACTTTTATTTGTTAAAAATTCTAACAATTTTTAAAGAAATTTTTATTCAAATGTGTATTGCAAACGTTTAGGAATTTTTGTGTTAGTTTGTTTTTTTTTTTTTTAAGAAATTAATATTTTTCATGTATAGTAGTTATCGGTAGCTAATGTCGACACATATGTATACCGATAACCAAATTTACTATGTCATATCTTCCTTCCAAAAATGACTTTAACATCAGTGTGTGTCCTCTTCTTTAATTTATTTGATGTTGATTTCTTAAGAGTATTTTAAAGAGTCCATTTTAAACCACCAAATGGTATGTAGGGAGTATTACGTTAGCTTATAATCCAAAAGGAATCTATCCTTAATCTCTACACACTATCATTCCTATCATTTATGTTATCAGTTATATCAAATGGTTTGCACAAACATTACCTTATTCAAAACAAAATAAAAATCGGGCCGAACTTGTTATACCCTCCACCATAAAATATTACTAATTTTACTTTCCAGTCCAAAATTTTTAGTTGCAAAAATGTTTCGACTAAAGATACCTCTAATGCATAAATTATCTACTACTAGCAGACCCCGGTCCGCGATGCTGGTCTGTCGTAATGAGTTTTAATGACAACTTTTTACAGAGGATTTTAAATTTAACAACAGATTTTGTCTGTTACCTTTATTTTCTCTTACGGACTTTGTCAGATTTTTCGCCTATTGAGGCCGTTTAGGATTTATTATCGTCCATGTCCCCCGTCATTATCCTAAATCGATCTAATTATAAAAGTTAAAAAATGGTTAAGTCGAATTCTCCCGCTTACCTCACCTTAATCTTACCATTTAAGGAAATTTGTAAATATATCGTTTTTCTTGATCAGGGGTGCCCGCGAAATTCGTCTGCAGATATATAGCATTTTGGACCAATGGACATTCCTGAACATTTTCTGAAAAGTTCATGAAATATTGAAAAGATTTGGCGTGGTCCGGTATTTTTTCTCCAAATATGTACCTAGGGTACACACAACCTCATAGCCTCTTCAATTTTCTTCTGAAACCGATATAATCATAATTTTGGCTTATACTCCTCCGAAATTCATAAAATATACATAACAACGGCAAACATTGAGCTTTTGCTTGAAGTACCCCGCCCTTCCGAAATTCAACAAAATATGTAGACTATTTTCAACGGGGGCCATCTCTGTACATTCCCTGACAATCTCAGGAAAAACAGTTCAGTAGTTTTCGTTGAAAAGGTTAAAATTGAAAAAGTGAGGGTGAAAATGGGCGTGGTCAAATATTCTTTTCATAAAAACCTAAGTTGGGTTATGACGACCATTTCAAAAACCAACCAGTAAGGAAAGGATCATAGTCGGGCGGGGCCGACTATATGATACCCTACACCACTGTGAATATGAAAAAGGTAGGATATATATCAATTTGAACTAATTTCTATATAATATGGCACAGTTATTACTTGACAAAATTCCGTCACTCATTCCAAATTCCATCAAAATTAGGTAGATCGGGCGAAAATATATATGGGAGCAATATCCAAATCTGAACAGATTTCGATATAATTTGCCAATATTTTTTTAGACCGAATTCAGTCACACATTCCACATTTCATCAAAATCGGATTTATATAGCGTGTTTGGTGCAGCAAATACGTCAAATCGGCCGAAAATATATATGGGTGCTATATCCAAATCTGAACCGATTTCGATGTAACTTGGCACATTTATTTTTATACCGAACTAGCTAAACCCGGTGCGCTTTGCTGCCCCGGCTACGATAAAATATAATGGAATACCATAATTATATTAACATTTTTAATATTTTAACGAATAAAGATATAAAGGCGTTATATACCTATTCAGGTTTGTTATGGAGCTACTATGGTATTTTGTATGTTTCAGAAGGTGACACTCCTCCGAAAGCCTTTCCGCCTATAAGTATTCCTAATGATTTAGATATATCATAATAAAACATAAATCTTAAGAAGTCTCTCAAAGATATGATACTTGATAGCCCATATTTCAGCGACATTGGACACATATAGCGTGTTTAATGTATCAAATACAGAAAATCGGCCGAAAATATATGTATATAGGAGCAATATCCAAATCTGAACCGATTTCGATATAATTTGGCACATGTATTTCTAGACCAAGTTCAGTCACACGTTCCAAATTTTATTGAAATTGGATATAAATACCGCGTTTGGTGCCTCAAATACATGAAATCGGCAGAAAATATATATAGGAGCTATATCAAATCTGAACCGATTTCGATATAAATTGGCACATATATTTCTAGGCCAATATCAATCACACATTTCAAATTTCAGCGCAATTGGATACATATAGCGTGCTTGGTGCATAAAATACAGGAAATCGGCCGAAAATATATATGGGAGCTATATTCAAATCTGAACCGATCTCGATATAACTTATCACATTTATTTCTAGAACAAATTCCGTCAGACCCTCCAAATTGGACATACATAGCGTGTTTGGTGCATCAAATGTGGAAAATCGGACGAAAATATATATTGGAGCTATATCCAAATCTTAACCGATTTCGATATAACTAAGCACATTTATGTCTAGACCAAATTCCGTTACGCATTCTAAATTTCAGCGAAATTGGACATATATAGCGTCTTTGGTGCATCAAATGCGGAAAATCTGCCGAAAATATATATGGGAGCTATATCCAAATCTGAACCGATTTCAATATAATTTAGCACATTTATTTCTAGATCATGTTCTGTAACACATTCCAAATTTCAGTGAATTTGTACATATATAGTGTGTCTGGTGCATCAAATACATGAAATCGGCAGAAAATATATATAGGAGCCATATCCAAATAAGAACCGATTTCAAAATAAATTGGCACATATATTTCTAGGCCAATATCCATTACACATTGTAAATTTCAGCGAAATTGGACATATATAGCGTGCTTGGTGCATAAAATAGGGAAATCTGCCGAAAATATATGTAGATGGGAGCTATATCCAAATCTGAACCAAACTCGATATAATTTGGCACATTTATTTCCAAAACAAATTCCGCCACACATTCCAAATTTCATTGAAATTGGACATAAATAGCATGTTTGGTACATAAAATAAGGAAATCGGCCGAAAATATATGTATGTGGGAGCTATATCCAAATCTGAACCGATTTGAATATAATGTAGTAAATTAATTTCTACATCAAATTCCGTCACACATACAAAATTTGGAGCTTTTATCTGTAATAGTTCTACAGATATTTGCATACAAAATCTAAATTTTTTTGAGGTACCTCCGGTTTTGATGCTATATCTCCAGATCAACGCGAAATTTCAAAAAATGATATAGCCTATTTTCATTCCAGGCCATGTAGCAATATACCCTAAACACTTCA
Source organism: Musca autumnalis (assembly GCF_047663935.1). Taxonomy (NCBI): domain Eukaryota; kingdom Metazoa; phylum Arthropoda; class Insecta; order Diptera; family Muscidae; genus Musca; species Musca autumnalis. The sequence goes on along the minus strand of NW_027411977.1, from coordinate 15,906,535 downwards.
GTAAGATCTGTTCAGCGGTTTTCGAGTCTATAAGGCACAAACAAACAAACAGACAAACAAATTTCAATTTTATATATATAGATTTAGTCACATATTCCAAATTTCATCAAAATCGGAAGCAAGTAGCATGCTTGGTGCAGCAAATACGTCAAATCGGCCGAAAATACATATTGAAGCTATATTCAATTCTGAGCCGATTTTAAACAAAATCAATATGGCTAAAAAAATTATATTACCAATTTTTTAGCTGAATCGGACAAAACTGCTACCTGTACGTTGCGAACAAAAATACATGGACAGACGGACGGACGGACATTTTTTTTTATCAAAACATAGACGTATGTCCTTAATTTTTAGAATAAAAGTTTTTTGTCACTAGGAACTCTATATATCAAATTATAGCTAATTCGGCCTTAAAATGTGACTAAAAACTTCAAAATACCAGCGTCCAATCTACATTTTTGTGGATGCTAGAGTGATTACAACAGACGGTCGGACGGACATGCACAGATGGACTCAGAAGTATTGACAATTTTCCATCTTAGAAAAGGATATTGCTAGTCATTGTGCCGTCCAACCATTTAAGTTGGTTAGATTTTAAGAGCTATCGTTGTATCAGAATCACAAAAATTACTATAACTAATGGCTCAAAGACCCACAAACCTTTAGTTAAAACTCGAGTGGTAGCAATTCGGTTCTTCATCAACGTCTCTTGTTGTTTCAATCATGATTAAATGTGGATATTTACGTGATACCGTGATATTATTATATAGGTTGGTTATTCGTCTCAACTGGGTGACTTCTTGTGGCCAACTTCTTCGGGTAGTCAAATTGGGATGACGAGGACCATATAATGTGCACTATAATGTTTATAGACGTCGTAGTAGTGATTGGATTGGTTGATACTAGGCTGTAGTAGCCGTGCTAAATGACTCAGTTAGAGTAGGTATCCAGATGATAATCCACTTTGTGTTGTCGGGTTGATGATACTCGGATTAGTGTATTCGTGTTGAAGTAGGATTGTAGTAGTACGATTGATTATACTCAGCTTGAGGTACTCGGGTTGAATGTCTCGGCGTAGTGTAGTTTATAATAGTCGACTTGTCGTTGTCAGGTTGGTGATACTCGCATTTGTCAGTCGTTTTGTTGTAGCTCCGCATGGATCTACAAGATGCGATGATACGAGGCTTGCAGCGAACGAATCGCAGAAATCGAATGAATGGTAGCAATCGCTGGACCAAACGACTCTCAGAACAGTGTCTACCCTGCCACAAACCAACTACGCTAATTAATACTCGGCGTAACTCCAGCACTGGATCCCTTCTGATGTTGAAAAAAGCAATAATAAGTCATTCAGAATTATTTCCTTCCTCCTTGGAAAAAATCGTATTTATTTACACTAAGGAAAACATTTCCATTATATTCAATATTAAAACAAGATATGGTATTAATGATGTAGTATATCAATATTAATGAGAGAGGGTCTGGAAGAAGTTGTTCCATGTAGTCCACTTCGAAATTGATTTAAGATTGAGAAAAATATTACGATGTACGAAGATATGATATATGTCTGGAAGAAATATTACTATGTTCAAAGCTTGGACCGATTTTATCGATTTTTTTTTTTTGAACTTATGGAGGGAGGTACTCGCGGAATCAATAAGCTTAAATCCCTTTTTATTGGCGACGAACCGATTGAATTCGTGGAGAAATTCTGCTATATTGGCAGCATAATTTCAATCGAAGGGGGAGCAGGGGCCGACATCGGAAATAGAGTTGACAAAGTTTATGGAGCTTTCAATCAACTATGAGTCATCTGGAAATTTCCGATAATATCGACGAATACAAAAATAAATATAGTCAAATGAAAGTTTTGTCAGTATTTCTTTAAGGGCACGAAACTTGGTTGACAACATCAGCCTTAAATTCAAAGCTACAGTTGGAGCAAATTATTGATCCGTTAGAAAGCTATGATAAAAAGGGATTGAATCGACTCCTGGCCAATGTTTGTGGTATATACCCCATAAACGGTACCTCCAGGTATTTTAAACTACCTCAATTTGACATTTCAGGTTTGGTATATGCCCCAAATTTTTCGTTTTTTATACCCTACACCACTATGTGGGGAGGGTATTATAAGTTGGTTTTGGCCAAAAAGTTTGTAACGCATCGAAATAATGGATGTCTCGACGAGCTGAGTCGATCTGGCTATGTGTGTCCGTCCGTCAGTCCGTCCGTCAGTCCGTCCGTCCGTCCGTCCGTCCGTCCGTCTGTCCGTCTGTCCATCTAAACCTTGTAATCACGCTACAGGTCGCAGTTTTGATCGGATCGTCACGAAATTTTGGATGTTGATGGGGGTCCCGGAGGAGAAGAAGCCTATTGATTTTGGTGATGGTCAAATAATATTTAGGGGCCTGAATGGGCAAAAAACTTATGTGCATAAAAAGACAACGTTTTTTCCAAAGCGAGGATCTCAGCTTCTATATGGGGTATACCAAACGCAAAACCTGACAATAAAAGTAGAAAATATCACATTTCTAATGATGTAAAGTAGTTTCTCGTAGGTGATAAAACAACGAAGATATCACAATTGTCGCAAATAAAACCCAACTTTTCATTTTTTTTATAATGATGTAAACTAGGTCGGCGTCGGTGACCAAATAACGGAGATATCGCAATAGTCGGTAATACATCGCATTTTTCCACTTTTTTGGAAATCACGCTACAGGTCGCAATTTTGATCGGATCGTCACGAAATTTTGAGGGTTAATGGAGGTCACACAGATGAAGAAGCCTATAGATTTTGGTGATGGTCGGATAATATTCAGGGGTCGTAATGGGCAAAAAACTTATTTTGAGAAAAAGACAACGTTTTTTTCCTAAGCGAATATCTCAGCTTCAATATGAAAGCCTTGAAAGTAGAAAATATCGCCTTTTTAATGATAAAAAGTCTGACTATGAAAGTAGAAAATCCTATCTTTACAGTGATGCAAAGTAGGTTGGCGTAGGTGGCCACATAACGGAGATATCACAATAGTCGGCAATACATCCCATGTTTTCCTTTTTTTTGTAATCACGCTACAGGTCGTAATTTTGATCGGATCGTCACGAAATTTTGGGGGCTAATGGGGATCCTACAGAGAAAGAAGCCTATTGATTTTGGTGATGGTCGGATAATATTCAGGGGTCGGAATGGGCAAAAAACTTATTTGGAGAAAAAGTCAACGTTTTATTTCAAAGCGAATATCTCCGCTTCTAAAAGGGGTATATCAAAAGCAAAACCTGACAATAAAAGTAGAAAATATCACCTTTGCAACGATGTTACGAAGGTTGTCGTAGGTAGGCGAAGATATCGCAATAGCCGCTAATAGAACACAACTTTTCAATTTTGCGATTTTAATAATAATGACGAATATCACAGCTTTGGTTCGGGACCTTCCAAAAGCACAGTCAGACAATGAAAGTAAAAAATCCCATCATTACGATGATGTAAAGCAGGTTGGCGTAGGTATCCAAATAACGGAGATATCGCAATAGTCGGTAATACATCCCATGTTTCCACTACTTTGGAAATCACGGTACAGGTCGCAATTTTAATTGGATCGTCACGAAATTTTGGGTGTTATTGGGGGTCCCACAGAGGAAAAAACTTTTGATTTTTGATAATGGTCGGATATTATTCAGGGGTCGGAATGTGAAAAAAAAATATTTGGAAAAAATACCATCGTTTTATTTCAAAGTTAATATCTCTCTTCTGTAGGAGGTATATCGAAAGCAAAACCTGGCAAGGAAAGTAGAAAATATCACCTTTACAACGATGTGAAGTATGTTGTCATAGGTGGTCAAATAACAGAGATATCGCAATAGTCGGTAATGCATCCTTTTTTCCATTTTTGTGCAATCACACTACGAAATTTTGATCGGATCCTCACGAAATTTGGGGGTTGATGGGGGTCTAACGGAGAAAGAAGCCTATTGATGGTTGGCATACATCCCACTTTTCCATTTTTTATTTGGGTTGTACTGTCGATACACTTAAATGCGTTTCAAAAAAAATTGACCTGTGTTAATGAAGACATTCAGAGCAAAGAATTTTATTAGTCAAAAGCTTATGAACTGGGGTAGTGGTGTAGGGTATCACATAGTCGGCCCCGACCCGACTATAGCCTTGGCTCACTTGTTTTTTTTTAATTTTCTTTCAAAAAGCCCAAAAGTTGTACAGTTTAAATTGTTTCATCGGAATAGCACATTTTTTAATAACTTGAGCAAAAATTTAAATTTTGAATGCTACTGTCACGATTCTTTAATATTGGAATAAATAAAAGCTATTTCAAGTTTAAAACGCTAACCGGGGAAATAAGACCTTGTAAAAGCTATATATATAGCTATATATATATAGCTATATTTTTTGTAATTTGACTTTTGAGATTCCCAGCAGTCCCCAAAAATTGTCAAAATAGGTTCATGTTTAATATAACAACTATAAAACAATACCTCCAGTGGCCACAAAACTTCTCCACCAAAAATTGTCAACATAGGCCCATGTTTTGGTATAGCCCCCATTTTAATGGTACCTCCCGGTTTTAGGCATTTTGAGCATTTTAGCTAAATAATTCGAATGTTATTTGATATTAAAACTTCCCTGCATTCACGAACCTTCTCCACCATAAATTGTAAACATACATAGGTCAATGTTTTGTATTGCCCCATACAACCGCACCTCCCGATTTTAAGTGTTTTGAGGAATTTAGCTAGATTTGTTTACCGAACTATTTGTAAATTCACATTTAAGGTTTCCAGTGGTCACAAAACTTAGGTCCACACTTTGATATAATCATCATATAAAGATACCGTCTGATTGAAGACATTTTTAGATAAATTTTCTGACATAATGTAAGCAGTTAGGGTATAAAATTGTGATCAGGAAAGAAAGCATCTCCCTTATACTACATCTTGCTACTGATTACTTGTGAAAGCGGAACGCTATACCAAAGACTGTAGGTACTCGGAGAAATTATTTAAATTGTTTAATTATAATTGCATTTAAATTTTAAGAAGTATTTTTATACAATAAAGAATAATTTAAAACTTAAATTCAGAAAGAAAACTTGAGAGATAATAATAATTCGTATTCATTGCTTTATTCCCTAGGTTTCAATATCCTCCTCTTTTTCTCTTTGATATCCTTGCTACACATATTCTGCTCATAGACCACGTTATACTAACAACGAAAAACTAATTTCAAATAGAAATGCATTTTAATAAAGCTAAACATAAAATTCAATTTAAATTCAAAGACGTGTTTCAAACAGAAGGGAAAAAAACACCATTTTCTGGAAAATGTCATTTTCATCATCTTCATCGAAAGAAAAAGAGCTGCAGCAGCAAAAAATGAAAAAAAAAACCTATAAAAATAACTAACATTTTCGTTGAGATAACGCAGAACTGCATTATCAAATGGAAATGTTGGGAAAACAGGAGAAAAAGAGTGCACAATGAGGAAAAGCAAAAAAAGTAATTTTCTACAAGACAAATTGCAAACCAGGAGATAAAAACAACAACAGCACTCCCAACGAATGGAAAATGCAATAGAATGACTTTTATATAGAGTGCTGAACTACGATAAAAAAGGCAAACCAAGTGACACCATAAAAAAATCATAAAAAAGTTTTACATAAACATTATATGTACATAAAAATGTTTGTAGGGTCCATTAAACAGCCTGCGGATTTTGAAATGTTGCAGGTTTCAAGCAGGAAATACAAAGATTTTAATTACAAAGCAACGATACCCTTAATATCTAAAAGCAGACGATTTCGAATGACAATACAGATTACAGTATAAAACAAATAAAAAAGTATCAGACAGATACTGAAATACTTCTTTCCCAAAAAAAAACTTATGTATTTAGGGGGTTTTCAAAATTTTGGGCGTATGAACCAACAAAAGTATGGATAGGATTAAAGCTCAAAAATTTGCGGGAATAACGATAGAAAGGGCTTTTTTAGGGCCACTGGGAAAACCTTCGGTAAACATGTTCAAAGGATTCACGAACAGACCCTTAACCACACAAAAATGTTGAACATTTGTGCGGTTGGTACCACAAGGATTGGACAGATGGGCCCAATATTCGAAGAAATATTATAATATCCAAAGAGTGGACGAACGCAGTATTCGGTTCGAGCTCTCCAGCCACTACATGTGGTACCATAGGGGTTTTTTACAACTTTCGGCCTGTTTTCTCAAGAGGTATGGACTTGCCCCTGAAAAAACTTTTGCTGTCGTAATTGAGGTAGTGAATGCAAATTGCTTCAACAAAGTAAGTTTGCACAAAATATTACGAAGGCCACATTTTGGGCCGAATCGGCACTACACACGTTGTCATAGGGCTTTTTTGAATCTTTCAGGCTATTTTCTCAGGAAGTATGAACTTGCCCCTGATGAAATTTATAGCGTCGTATAGGGGGCAGTGAATACAAATTGCTACAAGAAAAATTTAAAGCGATTCGACAGCAGCTCCTAAACTGAACTTTTCCGAAATTTTGTGTGGAAGGTACCCGAAGGAGTGGACCGATTCTGAAACACATTTCGTCCAAACATACTAGACCCATTATTTCGATGAAGCACATTTTGCCCGTATGAAAATGTATATACCCTCGTTAGCACAAATGCTGAGGGTATAGATATATCTCATGAGAACTCCGGAATCGATTAGGGGAGAAATACGTTGGTATCAAATAGTGTATCCCGAATGTATTCTAAAGTATGGAGAGAGAGTCCATCTTTTCGCCGTGTTGGTAAAACTTTAGAAAGGTTAAATTACTGAATTACGCAGAAAATGTAAGTCAATATTACGCCCATTTACCATCGTTAGAAACTCCGAAGTTGTACTTCTAAATAATCAAACTCTAACCTTTCAACTTTGATATTGAAAGAGTTTCAGAATTTATTATATCCCTAATAAACCCAAATTTCAGGTTTTGTTTGCATTGTTACATTTCCCAAAATAATTTTCATCACGGTGCAACTGAACTAACTTTAAATTCTGGTGGGCTTTTTAAATAAATCGCTGTAAAATTTCGGGTTTTTTACGTTTTCACGATTTTGTTTGGAAGCCGCAAGCGCTATGAAAATGGAACTAAAGAAAATATTGTAGCAGTAAAAATTCTCTATAAGATTGACCTTCATGACATTTTCGTAGGCTTTAACGTTTTTTAGATATAGAAATTGCAATTGGGACACTGACTGTATCGCCTCTTTTCATCAAACAATGTCATGAACGGTGCGCCTTAACTAACTTTAAATGAAAACCGCTTACACCTGGGAAGTTTTTGCGGATTCTGAAATTACAATGTTCATAGATCAGAAAAATCCAAAAATAAGAAAAATCGCCGGAGGGATTTTTAAATAAATCGCGGTCAAAATTCATATTTTTGGGTTTTCAGGATTTTGCTTGGAAACGGCAAATCCTAGCGAAATGGGACTAAAGAAAATTTTGTAGAGAATTTTTACTGCTACAAGATTTTCTTTGTCAAATAAATAAATTACATACATACATATGTTTATACATATAAAGAAAATATGTATTTTCCATTTGAAATTTTCATAGAACAAGAATCCAGCTGCAGAATTGCCTTTATTTTGGATCCTATTAATTTCTCAAGATGCTGTGTAGCTCCCTTCGCTACGTATAGCAAGATATTTATTTGAAAGTACATGAAAATAAAACACATTTCATTCGCAAACAACAGCAATCAGCAAAAGGACGACAACATAAACAAACCTCCTAAAATGACATCTCCCTTAACGACAATGGGAAAAAGGAGGGTTTAGGACTCCTAAAAGCATACTTCACATTTTCGCATTGCTGTACTTCATACATACATACATATTTATGTATTTACATATGTATGTATACACACACATTCACATCCCATCTTCCACACACATGCACTTCGGCTTCACATTTCGAGCTTTTTCCTCCTATCTTCATTCAAAGTTCCATTAAAACGAATATGTATGTGTGTGTGTATTCCAATTCGAGCATTTATTTGTTGTCTTCGTTTATTTTTTGGAGCCACTGCTGCTCCAAACGCCGTTATATGATTCGTGCGTGAAAAATAGGAGGAGCTCCACTGCCAACAAAAATAAAGATAAAAACCAAATAAAAATGAAATGAATAGAGAAAAAAGACAATAACAACAACAACAATAATAACGGCAGCAAATATTTTTCTCATGCGCAAAAGATGCTTTAACGAAAAATAGTTTTTTTTTTTTGCTACTGTGTCATTCCAATTGATTGTTATTGCTGTAGTTATTGTTGTTGCCAAACTCCAGCGGCAAATAAAGTTGATGACTTTAAGGAGGAAGGTAGGTGGTATCTATGGTGGTAGTCGAAGTTTTGTTTTTTGTTTGGCAGTTATTTTCCGAGAAACTAAATTAAAAACTTTAAAACAACTCATGTTATTATGGGAAAATTTTGTTAGGTTTCATTACACCGAATTCGCTCAGAGTCTGAAAAGTTTTTTGCTTTTAATGAGAATTCAATTAAGGTTAACAGTCATAACGAATATCTGTTTCTGAAGGAAAGGGTCACATATCATACATTTATTTCAATAGTTTTGTATTTGAAACCAAAGTAAATTAAATTTGTTGTATAGATTTAACAAGTTATTGGAGACATTTTTTGTTGACTAAATTCGACTCTGGCCAACACCACTAAAACAAATTACATAGTTACTGTCGCACTACCAAAATTATTGTATTTTCATAAATAATGTACATTTACTTCAAAGCTATGTCCCTTAGAAAACTGTGGAAGCTGGAACAGCAATATCCACATTAATTTTGGTATGTATAAAGGTAGGTCCACCATAATTTCGATGTGTTACAAACGATTGAGCCAAAATCAACTTATAAAAAATTGTTCAACAAACTGAGTTCATCTGGATATCGCGTCCGTCTGTCCATTTAAACTTTGTGATCACGCGACAGGTCGCAATTACGTATCTGATCGTCACGATATTTTTGGAAATTGATGAAGGTCCAAGAGATATAGAAGTTGGTTGATTTTGGTAATTGTCAGGTAGTACCCAGGGGTTGGGTTTTGTTTTGCAGGTCAAATTCGAAACTGGGCAACATCGGTCCACGTACCGTCCGATTTCTGGTATTTTTACGTTTTTAGCCACATTTTCAGACCGAATTCGCTATAATTTGGCATTTATGGTTCCAAGCGGTCAATAATTTTATCTACCAACGAGTAAGCAAAGACTATAGTCGGACGAGGCCGACCATGTGATACCCTACACCACTACCACTGGAAATTAGCTTTCAGGAAATCAAAATTCATTTTTGGAACAAATAAACTTACTGTAAGAAATAACTTTGTGGATTCTGCCACCTTATCACATCAAGCTTAAATAATAATATAATAATTGTTCCACAAACATCCCATAAGGGACAAAGGAGACTTCTCTCATGCCAATGAGTACACCCCGATTCATATTTCCTTATATGGGGACCTACAGTTTATCGCCGAGTCCGAACGGTGTGCGCTAAGCCACCACTTGTAGAGAAGTTTTACATGACTGAAATACTCAGAAAATGTAGCCAACATTACTGAGGGGTATTTTCCCACCGTTTGAAGTTACCTGGCCGGGGAATCGATCAAAGGTGGCGAAATACCCCTTAGTAATGTTGACGACATTTCCTGAGTATTTCTGCGATGAAAAACTTCCCTACAAGTGGTGTCTTAGGGCACGCCGTTCGGACTTGGCGGTAAGTTGTTGTATGTATAAATCCCAAAATTATAAGCCAGAAGGAGGTCAGTGGTTGCCTTCACCTTCATCAAAATTCATATTTCAAAAAGGCGACACCGAGTACATTTTGAAAAAATGTGGCGAAGCGACCCCATGCTGCAATATATCACACCTGTTCAACAAAAATGTAGTAACTCAAACTTTTCTATTTTTCAGTAGAGACAAAAACTGTTGGTACATAATTAGTAGTATTAAAACTGAAATAACGGTATTGTTGACGAAAGAATAGACAAAGAAATTACAGATTTTTACAGTGGGAAGGGTAATTCATTTTCTTCATAAAATGTTAAAATTTTTAGTTACTACCCTTCTGTTGAACAGGTGCGATATGTATAAAATTGGACAATTGATACGCCTGGGCCCCACGTAATTCGTAATAATGCACAAACTGGGAATTTCTCTGTCATGATAGACACAATTATAGCATGGGAGGAAAACGTGGTTATCTACAGAAAACCCACTTTATCTTAGGCAGTAGCCTCGTTATCTACCAAACTCATTATTGCACTTTGTATCGGTGGAAAGGTCAGTCGTTCCTTTTCATAGGTAGGCTACTTTGGTGGTTATACCCTCCAGAAATATATATATACAGTGGTGTGAAAAATAATAAGGACAGTGACATTCACAACTTTTGGTCGCTCCTAAAATGTGCCAAATGGAAGAATTTGCGATGGAAATTTGTTTTTGAAAATGTACATGTATTGCAATAAGAAATCCCGTTACGATTTTGTTTTCTTTCTGTTTAGTTTTTATACAAAACAAATATTTTTCGTAAAATCCGTGATTTCTGCTGTGAAAAATAATAAGGACAGTTTTTCGTTTTAGTAAAAATAAATTGATATTATTTTTTTGTGATTCTTTCCTGTAAGTAAAAGCGAAAAATGAATTAATTTCTATTCATTAAATGTTAAATCTACCGGTATTTTTTAGTTTTTCTTTGCAAATATGGGTAAAAATACGCATTGTTGTCACGCTACTCGAGAAATCATTAAATGTTTACATAAAGAAGGAAATTCATACAGAAAAAGCTTAGAATCTTTAAAAACAATGGTGGAGGATGCAGCTAAGTGAACTTCAAAGATAAAAGTCGTAGCAGAATTTCAAAAACTGCACCTGTAATAATAAATGCGTTATTCGATGATTAAAAAAGATCCTTTTACCACATCTTAACAAATAAAAAAGTACTTAAATATTAATTTTAACGCATCAACAACTCCTAAAACACTCTTTGGTGGCCACATTAGAACTTCCAGTGTCAGAAAAGTATCATTTTAATCGAAAAATTATACACTTCCCACGTAGTGGTGTAGGGTATAAAAATATTCAGCAAATAATACAGGTTGCTAGAAATCACATCGCTTGGTCTAAGAAAAATTGCGTACCATTCTTTGGTGTGATGAAACCAAATTTATTTTTTTGTTCCGATAGAGGAGTTTATCAGGGTTGAAGACCTAAAAATCAATAATATAACCCAAAATATGCTCTGAAGGCGTCTAAATATGGCAGAGGCAACAGCATGGTGTGGGGCTCATTTTCTTACTATGCTGTGGGGTCTCTATACAGTATTCAAAGTGTTTTTGAAATCACCAGATTACATTGAAATTTTGAAAAATATAATGCTTCCGTATGCTGAAGGGGGCGTGCCTCTCAAATAAGTCTTCAGCAAGGTTAATGACCCAAAAATGACGGCAAAATGAAAAAAGGTGTTCCAGGATAATTAAGTTAAGTTGTTAGAATGGCCCATACAATCCCTTGATTTGAACTCGATTGAAAAATGTTGTGGAATGAAGTTAAAAAATCAAGCAGGGTAAAGTGTCCATCATATTATGGCGACCTTTGGCAACTTATACAGGTTGCGTAGGACGCGATACCAGTAGAGAAGTGCCAAAATTTGGTCGACTCGAAGCCCAGACGATGCGGTTTCGTTTTAGAAAACAAAGGATCGTCTACAAAGTATTAATGACACTGAAACACTTTATCTACCATTATTTAGTAAAAATCTGCATTAATTTCTTTCAAGTTTGGTCCTTATTAAAAGATGTCATGAAGTGTCCTTATTATTTTTCACACACCAAACTACGACAATTCGCATAAAATATAACAGATAAATAAAATATGGTTACAAGCAATCAAAATATTTGTATAATACTTTTCTTAACATTTTAAGAAAACAATAAATTTTATAAACTAATGTAATTTTCACTTTTTTAGTCAGTTTTCAATGCAATCTTGGTTGTGGATTGAAGTGTCCTTATTATTTTTCACACCACTGTATAACCCCCTTAGAACGGTACCTCCCGATTTTCGTAATACTGAAGATTGTGACGTCAATATCCCACCGAAATAGCTGAAATTAGTTATTTAGTCATCCAAGAGTTATAAAATATCCCAGAAGAGTATTATCAGTATAGGTCCACGTCTTCCTATAAAAAAAAACTTCATCAGGCCATAACGCGGAACTTCGACTCACGGCGGATCTGTCCTTCGGAGTTCTTAATATACTCACCAAAGGCTTTCATCTCCAAAAGGAATTATCTCTGCCCCAAAATTTGTGTTTACAGTGTAATTTGTATTTAGGATTTTTGGTGTCAAAAAACGTATGCACCAACAATTGTAGACGTATGTAGGTCCCATGTAATGGTACCACCCGATTTCAGGTTTTAGTGACATTTTCAGATCGAATTGGCTATAATTTGGCATTTATGGCATAGTGGTAAAAAATTTATCTATTAAAAGTTGTAGACTCAAGTCCATGTTTTGGAAAAAAAACCATATAACGGAACCATTAAAGGTATTTAGAACTCATTTAGCATTTAGTTAAGAAAAATTCTCCACCAAAAATTGCGAACATACATAGGTCGATGTTTTGGTATGACGCCATACCATGGAACCACCGATTTCAGGTTTTTTAGTTTTAGCTGGCCGAAGAAGCTGAAATAAGGTTTATGGGGTTCCCAGTGGTCAAAAACGTCTCCAACAAAAATTGTGGGTATACGACATACACATATAACAGGACCGCCCGATTTCATGTGTTTTGAAGTGTTTATCTTCAAATTGGCAGTAATTGGGATTCCCAGTGGTCAGAAAACTTCTCCACCCCAAATAGTGGATATTGGTACTCTCGTAATAGAAAGAAAACTAATTAATACATATTGGTTCAGAATATTCCAAAGTGGAGGGTATAAAAAGTTCGGTCCGGTCGAACTTAACATTTTTTTTACTTATTTAATATTTGAATTGTAATGACTAGCTTTGGTTGGGGACTTTTCAACAAAAGTGAATAATCCTGCGTGACATCCTGCGATTTAAATAGGTTACAATTGCGCCCCAAAAGGTGGTCAAATACTAAATATATAAAAAAGAGGTTTAGCTATCCCAATTTCTAATTTGTAGGATTTTATTTTCCTTTTATCTTCTTTTCCCACTCGTGCGCTACGCGTTGCTACCTATTACAGGGTAGCGCCATATGGCGCATTCTTCTCTTCTAAGTTACTTGGCGAAGGGGTCTGGTATTCAAGTATGAATTTTGCAGCTGTTTGCATAATCCGAAATCTGTAAAATACTCTATGGTACCATGTGTAGTGGCTGGAGTGCACGATAACCCTTTAACGAATCAACTGATTATACCGTCAGCATTTAGGCTAACGAGGGTATATGCACTTTCATACGGGCAAAATTTGCCTCATCGAAATAATGGTTTTAGACCCCAAGTACGTTTGGACGAAATGTGTATTATGCAATTTGGAGTCGATTGAGCAATGTCCGTCCGTCTGTCTGTCTGGCTGGAGCGCACGATAACTCTCGAACGGATCAACCAATTCGGTCCAAAATTTGGCTTTCGCCATATTTCGTCTAAGCTTAGTTTAAGTTCGAAGACGGGTTACTCTTATATCGGTCCACTCCACTGTGGTCCCAGCCCGCGACAAAAATACGAAAATCGATGTCTACAAATTATGATTGTAACTATTCATATCTATCGTAGATACATCAAATTTTAGTATTCCGGCTTTCTTTTTACAATTTCTAACGGTACTTGCTAAAGGAGAGCCACAGAAGTGAGCATTTCCATTTGAAGAAATTGAGACATTGAAATTTCCATTAACGTAGTGACAAGTTACAAGTGATATCACAAAAAAGTAATGTGTAAAATTACTATAGTAAGAAATGGAAGTTAAAGTTAAAGGTATTGTTATTGTTTTTTAAAGATAACATCATAAAGGTGTATGTCCATTTTGCAGTAAAATTGATCTCTTTTGAAATGTATTTTTGGGAGTGTTTTTCATTTAATATTATGAAAAGAAATAGACTTTTAGTACATTGGATCCTTGCGGATCCTCGCGTTATTTTTATTTAAATGTGCGTGGAAGTGTCCAGAATTAAAAAAAAATATCTCGTCTGTCGAAAATTGCCAAGCGGAATTCAGTTTTCATTATACTGAGTATACTCGGAGTTTAGTGAATGTTTAGTATAGGGTTTTTGGGTGTTTTCAAGCAATCGGTGTTGTTGTTTTGCATTTTGTTTCGGTCTTATTTTATTAAAAAATTATGTTTTTAGGATTACAGTATGAATGTGTGTTTTCACATTTGCATGTTTTTAAAATATGGTGTTCAAACTACGTTGTCAATGCCAGCATGGGACGGACGGTATTCGAAGAAATTATACCAAATCCTAAGGTCGATGTTGCGGGATATGATTTATCTTAGTTGTCAGAATCTGAACAAGAGAACAAAAATTAATAAACATTATGCAAATTGGCTTGCTATAAAAGACACCATTATTTTTGAAACATACATGCCACTTCAAGAATTTCTGCCGTTGAAAGTAAAAACTCGAAAGGCCTGCCGTAGATTTAAGATACACACAGAAAACTAATCAACGTAGAATGCTTAAATTGGCAAGCAGGACCACCTGTGTGGTCTTGGTACATATTTAGTCGATCTGGGAACTCTCCTAATCAAGATATCCTGTAGCTAGTATTTAATGTAATAAATTCCAACGCATTCTCGCGAACTAAAAGTCTCATAAAACATTTTAGTTTCCAGATATTCCTTGTTTGAGACATAGAGGACATTGTTTACATATAATTTAATCTGGTACGCCGTTGGTCCATATGTTAACCCTAATAGTAAGAATTTCTGTGCCTCATATTGTAATTGTTACCAGTTAATCCTTATCAAGAATAAAATTCATAAAATGCCCTTGTTTGCCATGTTTTTCTACAAAAATTACGCCAAATACTTAAATATGCCAAATATCGGGACTATACCAAAATGTTTATGAAATTTGGAAGAATTTTTGCTACAAATTATAAACTCGAAATGTCAAATTGCAGCACATTCAGTTGGAAAATATGGCCAAAATCGTGAAATTATAAAAAAACGGGAGGTACGTCTATATGGGGGATGTACCAAAACATGGACCTCTATCGACCATGGACCAACGCAAAATTTTTAGCACCACCAAAGAACACAAAATGTCAAATTACAGCGAATTCACTGTGAAAATATAGACAAAATATTATAATTAATAAAAAACTTGAAGTACATAAAAGTGGACCCATCTTGGGAAAATTATCTTCTAGTCACTACGAGTTTACTGTAAAATTTTCAGATCGATATCTTGATTAGAAATATTTTTGTCGCTCTCTCCCATACAAGCTAAACCACTGTGCACTCGTTCCGGTACCTCCCACACAAAAGTTTGAAAATGTTCGGAATACTTGTGCGCCCGATTACTCTTGAATGGAGTAACCGATTTGGTCCATACTTTGCACATCGTGAAATTTCTACTAGACTTAGATGTGGTTCCAATATGGACTCAATCGGTTCACTCGTTCAAGTACCTCCCACACAAAATTTCGGAGAAGTTCGGTTTAGGACCTGTTCTTGAATCGCTTCTGTTTTTGTTGTAGCAACTTGTATTCACTTCCCCCGATACGACGGTACAAGTTTCATCAGGGGCAGGTCCATACTTCCTGAGAAAATAGCCTGAAAGGTACAAAAAAAACACTGTGACGCCGTGTGTAGTTGTTGAAGCTCAAGATAACTCTCGAAAGGATCAGCCGATTCGGTCTATACTTTGGCCTTCGTAATACTTTGTGAAAATATAGTTTAAGTTCAAAGATAAGCCATATCGGTTCACTCCTTCAGGTACCTCCCCCACAAAAGTTCAAAAATGTTCGGACAAATTGTGCGCACTATAACTCTTGAAGGGAGTGACCGATTTGGTCCATACTTTACATATCGTATTATATTTACCACATTTAGATCATGTCCGAATATGGACTGTATTTTCCACTCCTTCGGGTACCTCCCACACAAAATTTCGGATAAATTCACTTTAATACCTGCTCTCGAATCACTTTGACTTTTGTTGAAGCAACTTGCATTTGCTGTCTCCATTACGGCGCTAAAATCTTTATCAGGGGAAAGTCCATACTTCTTGAGAAAATGGAACGAAAAGTGTAAAAAATCCCTATGGCACCATATGTAGTGGCTGGAGCGCATGGCAAGGGTATATCACAGGCTGTGGGTATATCTCTGTCTGCAAAGCCGACTGATACTTTTTTACTTGCTCTATTCAAAATTTAATAGTCGTACTATTTTGCCCAAACATAGTTTAACTTCCACCATGAGCGATATCGCTCCGGTACCTCCCTCACAATAGTTCCAAAAATTTCGCTAAAATGGGGCGCACAATAACTCTCGAAGGCAGTGGAAGAGTTTGTCCATACTTTGCACCTTGTAATATCTATACGAGACATAGATCAGGTTCCACTACTTCGGATATCTCCCACATTAAATTTCGGACAATTGCAGTTTCAGACATCCTCTCGAATACCTTTGATTTCTGTTATAACAACTTGTTTTTGCTGCCCCATTACGATGATACAAGTGTTTTCAGGGCCCGAAGAGAAAATGGTCCGAAAGCTGTAAAAATCCTTGTGCTGTGTAGTGGCTGGAGAGCACATGAACTCTATGACGGATCAGCCGATTCACAATATGGCCTTTGGCCTTGTCCAAATTTAGTTTAACTTCGAAAATGGTCCATATTGGTCTTCTCCCTAGGATACCTCCACCACAAAAGTTCAACATTTTGTTAACTCCAGTTTATACCAAAGCTACTCCTGCGATATTATGTTTTTCATGAGCAAGTCCATGCTCTAAATTATACGGTGACCAATTTAAATGACTGGCGAGCGCGATATCTATCCGCTATACTTTTGAATTTTAATTCAAATTCATATTTTTGTCAGCAAGTTCATACGTGCAAAAAAGACCACAAAATTCAGAAAACCCCTGTAAATGCATAATTTTTAGGGAAAAGGATATTGGTTGTGTATCCACTTTTCGATCTGTCCGTTGAGGAAACTTTCAACTCATACAGGCTAAAGGTATAACTCTGTCGGCAAAACCGACTAATACTTTTTTCCTTGTTCAATCTGGTGACAGCTACAAGTCCTTATGAATGTCCAGATGCTTAAATCTGGGCCTGCCAAATTTCATGTTCTTTGTCGATGAGAATCTCAATCAGCTTTATCTTGGTGTCAGATGTTTCATTGTGGAGACTGTACATACAGACTGTTGTACCAAAGATATTCCGCTCGCCGCCTAGAATAATTTTGATGTCATGGCTACATCTGGCTAAAACTACACCTTACCTATAAAGTGTCCCAACCGTAAAATTCGCAGATGGATTATATCTTCCGGTACATCCCTCGCAAAAGATCAAACATTCAATACGTCGCAGGGTATATATCTGTCGAAAAAACCGATATTTTTATTTGTTTTATTTTAATAATGTTATGTTTAAACTATGTATACTAGACAGATACTGACATTTTATTTGGATTTGTAAGTGCTTGTTTTCCATTTCAGAAGAAAATACCTTTTGCGGAACGAAGAATACATAAATACCTCGGCCAAAAATGTCCTCTTCCTGTTAAAATTGGCAAACAACCACTTGACTAGAAAAAAGGTTCATTTGCTGTTGTATTGGGACAAACAATTTAAAGCCATAAACAAACATATTATGGCACACTTTCTTCCTTCATCAATAATTTTCTTGTGTTTATCTATGTCGAATGCTTCTAACATGAATGTTGACAAAAGTTCTTTGCAAAAAAATTAAATCCCCTTTCCCTTTCGCAATATAATGCTAATTTATATTCGCCATAAATAGAGTAGCAATAATGAAATGAAATGAAGAAAACTTTTAATAGCCACCTCATAAAACTGATGATTTTTTATTGCAAAACATTTGACAAAAGACATTGTTAAACACAAATTAATCGATCGATAGCTTAATCAATCAAAATTTCGTATTTAAGAGCTCAGCAAAATGTTCAAACAAATTATACCGCACGTTCTACAAGCATTCTAACAAACACACAAAATGGAAATATTATTCAATGGCATTTTTATATTTTCTCAACTTATAAATATGGAAATTAAAATTTGATTGGTTTCCTTTGAAAAAAAAAATAAAATAGAAATACAACACGTTTTATTTGGAGTATTGATTGGTTTCAGAAAAAAATATGAAGTTTGAGATAAATATCTCAATTGAACGCAATGAAGATAAGTACAATTACGAATATTAATGTCTGATTTAATTGTAGTTTAACATAAAAATAGAAAACGTTTCTACACAGCATTATATGGGAATTATAAGGACTATTTACTAGAGTTGTGCCAAATGAACTATATTGAACTATATGGACCCACATCATTTCTATGAAAACACTATGTATTATACGTAATATCACATGTTTTGGAACTAGTACAGTGAACTAGGAACTACATTACCCAAGTCTACTATTTACCCCTCAGCGTAATGAACACGACAATACCTGAGACCTATAAAACGTATCTATAATACTGTACAACAAAATTGAATTTTTTTTAAATTACAAGAAACCCCGCACTGATTATGAAAGTGGACCGAAAAAAAAGAAGACACGTGTATCGCCGTTTTGAAAGTTTACGTCGGGAAGTAACCTGAATAGGCGTGGCAAGTTCCGCCCATTTCTACAGTTTTGGAAGTATTCGACATCAAATTCCTTGGAATTCTTGCATTTTAGGTATAAAGTGTCTTTGGCAATATTACTGACAACAATGCGGGGTATCTGTTTGTGAAAAAAATTAACACTCATGCGAGTCACTAAAAGGGGACATTTTGGTCCATGTTTCCAAAAACATTTAAAAACTCCTTTAAAATGTGATCGTATCAGATCAAAATATACTACAAAATTACTTGTCATTCAATTTTATTATAGGACCCGAATACACTAAAACTCTAAATCGTACCTAAACACCAGGAATCTGCCAAAAGTAAAATCACATTTTACGGTTAATGTTGTACTTTATCTGAGTTTATTAGGTTTTGTCCCACAAAACTTCATTCTAGATAGAAGACGTCAAAGACAAAATTATTCTCCATCAAATTTCAATATAAGTCGCCGAATAAATGGAATATGTATTTACAATATATATCAAGAAAATATATACACCAAATTTGCCAACAAAACATCCAAATATTTTTTGAATAAATTTGTTTTGTTCTTTTTTCGGGTTGATGCATGCAAGTAACATGAAATTTAGATTTAGACGAAATGTGTTTAAAGATGAAATATTCTACACAAAGTTTCACTATAAGTCATAGAACAAACTATATATCTAAGTAAAACATTTTTTTAAGAAAATGACGTTAAACAATTATATATTATAGGTAAACATTATTTGTTAAACTTTTAGACTCTTAATTAATATGTATTCCATACTGAGTCAAAATCTCCTAAAATACTTCACTTTTTGGGGATTGTGTCAAAGAAGAAATGTCCAAATCAAATTTCATTATGAGTCTTTGAACAAAAGAAATTAGTAGCTATAATATTTAACATCTCCAGAAGCTTTTGCTTTTTATATATGATTTAGGACCATATTCTACCGTTTTTATTCACATTTTGGTTATCTGCGGTCACAAAATATATTTTATTGATGTTTTTGGGATATCTATGGTGAATATATATAGGGAACTTTGTGAAATTAGGTATGTTAGTACTATAAACTAAAATAACGTCATCAGGATAAGTCAAAGTTTCCTGATATTGTATGTGAAAATGCGGGGATAGTCTATGGATATTGTCCAGTGAATATATATCTGACATACGAGTCCTAACATCCATGATTTTGGTATGGTCCTAAATACTATAATGATGGCAGCTACTCCTGCTCTGACAAAATTGAATGAATTAACCATAAAAACTGACATCCATGTGTGTATCATGAATGATCATAACAACTTTAGTTAGGGTATGGCTAGTTACTTCGATTTCAAGGGTTAATTCAGTCAATTTTGCCAGAGCAGATGTAGCTGCCATCATTATAGTATTTAGGACCATGCCAAAATCATGGATGTTTTTGTAGAATATTTTTTCTTTAAACACATTTCTTCTAAAACAAAATTTCATGTTCCTTTAATGCATCAACTCGAAAAAAGAACAAAACAAATTTATTAAAAAAAACTTGCCAAGAATATTTAGGTTACTTCTCAACGTAAACTTTCAAAACGCCGATACACGTGTCTTCTTTTTTTCGGTCCTCTTTCATAATCTGGCCGAATTATCTTGTAATTATTTTTTGTGTTGTACAGTGTAATCGACGATAAAAAGTATGTCCCATGTTATTAACCTAATATGAATCGGCGTGCACTAATTGATATGAGAGAAGTCTCCCTTGTCCCCTCTGGGATGTGTATTGGAACATATCTATACGAGTATTTACTTAAGGATGTTTAGTGTGACGCAGGGTATGAATGATACCAAGCAACGGCTTTAACATCGCAAAGCCCAGAATTGATGTTGGTCCCTCTTGCATATCAAGTGGACCTCCCCATGGTGTCACCTGGGGAGCTGTCTTTAACACCTGTTAATGGTAGTGAGCTAACATGTGCTAGCTTTCACCCATAAGAATGTTAAAAACTTAGGTTGGACGTTGGGCTAGTAACTCTCCCCGGAAACTATCTCGGAAACTAGAGCAGATAGGAGAAGGCCGACCAGAAATTCAGAAAGAGCATACCGGAAAACCCTAGAAAACACCTGTATCTCAAAAAGTCAAAAATGGCGTATGGAACACTGAAGCATGACACCGACGTTTTGTCTGAAGTGAAAATCGCATCACATCGAATATCTTGTGATCGATTTTCGAGTTTGCCAATAGATTGTTGACTTGGCGGTTTTACAGTTTCCAAAGAAAACTCGAAAATAGACGAATTATTGATTTTCTACGGCTATGAAAAAGTCGAATGTCGAGTTTAAGGGCAACTGAAATAATCGCCAGACCGAAAAATCGCACTTTTTAATTTTAGGCCAAAATCGGAATGTTGGAAAATCGATTATTGCTGTTTACCTATCCCTAGGATGTATCCCTGTAAGTATAAAGCTGACATTATCGCCCCACAGGAAGGAATCGGGTAGACGTAATGATCACAAACGATTACGAACTGTATTATAGCTGCCGTGAAACGATCTCGTCTCCAGATTCACTCCGATTTATGAATGAATTGCCACAATCAGTATAAAAGCAACATTTTTTAATATCAGTCTCATCTGCGTCCATGGTCAATCAGAGGCTTAAAAATCACGTCTCTAGTTTCACTCCGGTTTACGATAGAATAGCCGCAATCCGTCAAAAAGCAGAGTTTTTTTAACATCAGTCTCATCTGCGTCCATGTCTCGACCGAAGAGAAAGATTAACATATCAAGGATATATTCTAAGAGCGTCTAGAGAGGGCATATGACCGCTGCCCTGGCCATGACATTAAGATTGTTCTAGGAGATTTTAATGCTTAAATTGGGAGGAGAAAAATCTTTGGTCCAACGGTCGGCAAGTTCATCATTCATGAGGTAACATCCGACACCGGAATGAGGCAGAACATGGTAGTAAGCAGCACCAGGTTCAAACAACTCGACATACACAAGGCCTCGTGGATATCCCCAGATGAGAAAACATTAAACCAGACTGATAATGTTATGATAGATGGAAGACACTCGTCTTGTCTGTTAGATCACCGATCGATTCGAGGAGCGAACATAGATTCGGACCATTTCCTTGCAGCAGAAAAGGTTCCGACTTATATTATTGTTGCGGCAAAAGTGCGATGTAACACAGGACGGAAGCTAGATGTCGAGATGATGCAAACACAACATATATCACAAGTCTTCTCCGCTCAACTGACCCATATGCTGGAAGACGGCACTCTTTGTCCCGATAATGTAGAAACGCAGTGACATACAATAGCCTACTCTATTCAAACTGCCGCAAAATCAGTACTTGGGTACCAAAAACGGCCATATCATACCCAACGATTGGAATCTCAGCCTTCTATGTTCCGTACACAAGAAAGGAGACAAGATAGCGCGGGCAAACTACAAAGGCATGAGTCTACTACCAATGGCATACAAAGTGCTGTGGAGCGTACTGTGTGAACGTCTAAAACCTATGGTCAATTAAATAATCGGGTCATACCAATGCGGCTTTAGACCTATTAAATCAACAATTGACAAATTCTTCACACTGCGCCAAGTACTGGAGAAAACCCACGAAAGGTAGATCGACACCTACCACCTGTTCATCGACTAAAGTCCGCCTTGGATATCCAAATTAGATCAAAGGTGATCCAAGCCATGTCGGAGTTTGGTATCCCTTCAAAACTAATACGACTATGCAAGATGACATTGGCGGACACAAGATCAGCTATTAAAATAAAAGGAAAGAATATTTACGAACCTTTTAAAAGAAACAAGGCTTCAGACAAGGTGACAGTCTATCGAATGACCTATTTAACATTCGACTGGAAGAGGTAATACGAGATGCGAATGTATATACGACCAGACCAGAAAAAATAGCACTATGTACATTGAAGACGTAATGTTTACCCTAGACCAGGGACGCGCTTCTTCTTTGCAAAGACAGTATAGTGAAGGCGCCCACTGAGTTGTTTTTGCATTTGCTTCTCTCTCTCACTTACAGTGTAAGTGAATGAAAACAAACAATAAACATCATGTGGTTGTTGTTTTCTTTACTCATACATACACATACTAAAACATTGATGGGAATTCTTGGGCGATGCTGCCCTAGACCAGCGTCGACCATAATATTTCCATCAATACTAAAGCCTGTGTGTATGCATCGGTGAAAAAAAACAACAACCACATGATGTTCATCGTTTGTATATGTACACGTACACTATACGTGAGAGCGAAGCAAATGCAAAAACAAATCAGTGGGCGCCCTCACTGACAGACTACAGTTTCTGCATTTACGAAACAGCTGATTGCTGGTAAACAATTGTTTTGTTGTTGTTTGCAATGCAAATTGTGTCTCTGAGCATAAATATGCTCTCCCTCTTACATGAATATTAGCTCTCTTTTACAGTATTGCCATATTGAAATACACAAATTCATTTTAAATTCAGTTTGATTTTGTACATTAAGAATGTGGATAATGCACGAATTAATTTGAATTAAGGCAGTTAATGCAAATTAACGCTGACGTCTGTCTAAGAAGGTATTACTGGTATACGCTAGACGAAATTGAAATAATACCCTGGACATACGGCAGCGTTAATTTGCATTAAGAACGGCATTTAATTTTACAGTGACAGACGACAGTTTCTGCATTTACGAAACAGCTGATTGCTGGTAAACAACTGTTTTGTTTTTGTTTGCTATGTAAATTGTGTCTCAGAGTATGAATATGCTCTCTCTCCTACATGAATATGGGCTCTCTTATACAGCATTGCCATATTAAAATACCTAAATTCAGTTTAAATTCCTTTTGATTTTGTGCATTAAGAATGTGGATAATGCACGAATTAATTTGAATTAAGGCAGTTAATGCAAATTAACGCTGCCGTCTGTCTAGGGTATAACTGACACTCAGCGGCGATAAGACGAAGTTTATGGTATCAACACGCAAGATGTCCAGTAGGGAGGGAGTAAATGACTTTTTTTAATTGCCACCGCCATAAATAAAACTAACATCTGTTTTGAAATCAAGAGAAGAATAAAATTGGCCAACAGATGCTATTTTGGTCTGAGTAAACAGTTCAAAAGCAATACCACCTCTCGTCATACCAAACTTACATTCTACCCGACACTGATACTACGCGTACTTATGTATGGATATGAAGTATGGGTACTTGCGAAAGCAGATGAGGCAGAACTTGGTACATATGTTTGAGAGAAAAAAATCTTCGAAAGATTTATTGACCAATATGCGCTGACGGGACGGTGAATACGGACGTCATATGAACCAAAAGCTGTAGCAGCCGACCGACATCCATATAGTACAACGTATCGAGCTACAACGATTGCGTTTGCTGGACCATGTCAGCAGTATGGATGAAGATACCCGCCAGAAAGGCATTTGAATACGATTCACTCACGTTGTATGCCCCAAAACTCCGACGTACAGTCCAAGTTAAAGAAAATATGACAAAACATGGCATCCAAACTTGGAGAAGTAAAGCAAAATATCGGCGCGTTTGGAAATCTACTCTTAGTTCGGCTTATGGAACAAGACGTTCTGTTAAGTATAAAAACCATCGAAGTAAGTAAGTAGCCATGTTTAAGTCATACAAAACCACAAGTTACATATTCATGTACAAAAATAATTGTATAAGTTTGATTGAAATGTTAAAAATGTATCCTTTCTTCCGCACCACCACCACCCACCATCAAAGAGCTAAGAAAGAATGTCAAATAATTTCAACAATGTTCGCATTAGATTTTGTTTGTATTTCCATAACACGGTCAAAATTATGTTCATCAAACTCCCAACACAACACTTTCATCATGGCTGTCATTCACATCTTCAATAGTTGGAATTCTTCTCGTTGTTGTTGCATGTGCCTAGCGTGTCATATGTTTTTGTGGCGAGAAGCAATTCATGATTGCTTGTATTCAGCTCGGCCCGTACATGTAACCGGTGCATTTGAAACACAAAAAGACCTAAACCCTTTACCCTTATACGCCAGTCAGTCAGCCAACTAAATCACGAAATTGAGAAGTACACTAGGAAGAAGACAAAAGCCACAAAGTGAAAACAACAACAACAAAACGAACAATAAGAATAACAACGGACAAACACGATACTAATGTTTGCATGACAAATCCACATTCATAATCTTTTGCATGGAAGCTATACGTTCGTACCTCTCCACTATTCCCTTTTGGGGATAAGGGACAAGGGTTTCAAACCCTCCACTCCTCCAATACTCCATATTTTGTCCATATAATTCACCCAATTCGTTCTCATAATAGCCCGGCCATACTACCTCCCAAACCAGAGCAAGCAATGGTGATTGTTTTGAGGCTTTTGTGCACTGGAATTGTTTTTCATGTAATTCGCGGCGCTGAACGCGAATATCATGTCATTTTTTCTCCACTTCAAACAATGGAATACAAAATCTAAAAGTGTAGTTGGCGAAACAAAAAATTGCAAATGAAATAATAACAAAGCGAAACAACAAAAAAATAGAATACGAATTTTTTCCTCCACAATGACTTTGTTAGCCATGTTTACCTTGTAAACGGGTGCGATTGTGCATTTTTCTGTTAATTGTTGAAAATTTTATGGTCTGATGAATGCGTTTTTATAGCTTTATTTTAGTTAGCTTATTTTTATTATGTTTTTATATGTCGTTTTTTCGTTGTTAGATTTTATTTTTCGCTATACCTACGTGGTGAAGGGTTTGATCAATGTCCAAATGCTTCAAGAGTTGGTATGGTATGTGAAATATGAAATAAGTAAGAACATCTTCAGATAATTTTTACAAAAAAAATTTGAAGTTCTTTCCTTAAAGGTTAAAGACAATTTTTTAAGTTTTTCGATATTTAAATGCGGTATTTTCTAAAATTTTTAAATAATTGTCGTTTTTATGAGCACGCCACGCCCACGACATCCAATATCTTCATCTCATTTGTTGATTTCCTTAATTTCAATATGTTAACTATCGAATAATTGTGCTACATTCCTTCCCATCGCACTTCCAATATGGCGGTAATATCAACCTTGTAATTTGCAAGTACATCAAACCAGTGCATAAACTATTTTATTAAGAACCCGACATTCATAGCTGTAAGCGGGGACCGGACATTGGACCTCTCTTTCAGGATCATTCCTGACATGCCCGGGTGGGGGAATCCTATCCACCATATGGTGATTGGAATGGCTCTCACGGAACACCCGAACAAGTACTGCAACGAGAGCACGCCATTATATAGCTGTAGTGAAAGAATCTTTGTCTCCTCATGTAGATGATCCACTAATGACATGAAGAGGCACTCCGTTGCAGTTCTGAGGGCGGTATTCTGACAGGTATGAATATTTGTCATCGTGCAAAGCTCACCACAGACCGGCCTATCGCGATATATGTGTTCAACAAGGTTTATTTACCTGCAACCCAAGAGCCTCCGGTTAGAGACTTGATGACCTTGTTCCTACATCTCAGCTTGCCGTAAATATATTTGGCATGCGCAGACGACGTAACATGTTGTCGAGTGTTTCCCTAGAATCTTAGGGTAGTTGATTGTTGAATTATAAAGATCAATTTCGTTTCGCCCGTAGCAAAGAACCTTGAGCCTTTAATCCTCCTCTGGGTAAGAAATATCTACCCTGTTGCCAGACATCAGCATGGGTTCCGTAAGCAACAAAGCACTACAGCAGCGCTGCACGTCATCTCCACACATATTAGTCGAGGACTCAACCAGAGCAAGCCGTGTAAAAAACATTAAAAACTGTCAAGTAATCCACCCTGTTTGACGACATCGAGCAGACCACCCTTAGGCAAAGCTTGAAACGTTGGATAACCAATTAGACGCCAATCATACGAGGAGTTCAGGAGCACGAAGTCCAATTCCGATTTACGATTAACCTGTACATTTCATGTGTTCCACCCCCTCCTGATGGCATTGAGATAGTAACGTATGCATATGCTTGTACGATCTTGACGTCAGGTACCTTCCCTAATTTTTGAAATGCTGAACTCTTATTTGA
This sequence comes from Musca autumnalis, assembly GCF_047663935.1. Lineage (NCBI taxonomy): Eukaryota > Metazoa > Arthropoda > Insecta > Diptera > Muscidae > Musca > Musca autumnalis. The sequence goes on along the minus strand of NW_027411977.1, from coordinate 15,879,655 downwards.
CTGATTTTACCACCTTTTCCCACACTAGGCATATGCCATTATCCTCCATTAAATTTACGGCAACATATATCAGCCTGCCGTTTCAAAATTCGATCTGTCGATCCAGTGATCAATCGTAGGTCTTAGGAAATTAACTTCGAGACCCGAATCGCTGCATTGTCTGCGGTAGATCGATAATAATATATTTGTGCCGATTATAAGGTTGCCTTCGGCAGCCCAATGCTTTCAAAAATATTGTAAGGCATGGCATGTCGGGTACCTCATCCACAAAACTTAATTTTTTCGGTAAAATGGTGCGCGCGATAACTCTCGAAGTGAGTAATCGATTTGGTCGTATATTTCTTTCAAAGTCGAAGTCAATACTTTCTGAGATTATGTTCAATAAGCTTTAAAACCTTACTGGCACCAACTAAAACGGCTGCTTAGCACGATAACTTGCCATATAACGGAAACTGTAGATTTTTGGTATTTTGACAATTTTATCTACATTTTTTACATAAAAAGGGGTAATTTCACACTTGATGTTTCCAGCGGTCCCATAACTATAATTGTTCCACAAACATCACAGATGGGACAAGGCTCCCATAACTTCTGCACCAAAATTGTCAACCTATGTTTTGGTACAGCCTTCATATAACAGATCCTCCCGATTTTCGATACTTGAAGGGTTTTGCTACATTTTTGGACTAAACTACCAACCGGCAATTGGATATTTGTGGTTCCCTGAAATCACGAAACCCCTCCACCAAAAATTCTCAACATAGACCAATGTACTGGTGTAGCCCCCATATAATGGTATTGGTCACAAAACTTCTTCGATAAATTGTCCTCATAGATCCATGATACCTCAGGATTTTTAGGAGTATTGAGCAATTTAGCTACATTTCTTGACCAACTTGTCTGTAATTTTACATTTGTGGTTCCCCAACATGGGTTCACAGTTTGATATAGCCGCCGCTTAAAGACATTTGTAGATATATTTCTGGACCGAATTTAGGAATTTCTTTGTTGGCGTTTTTTATTGTTGGACTGCAGAATTTTACATCTTTGTGTTTATTTCAGCTTGAGTCCATATTTTGTTGTATTCAAGTATTTGAATCAGTGTTTGAATTTGCTGCTAGTTTTTTACAGCACAGCACAAGGTCTATGCTGGCGCTGTGAAAGTGACGCAGCATAGCACATAGTCACAGCATCAAAAATAAAAACGAGTGCTATTGCTATGCTGTGCTGTTTTCAAAAACAAAACCGAAAACTGTTGCTGTGCTATGCTGCGAACATAAACGTAGCATAGCACAAGGTCTATGCTGTGCTTCTGAAATCTTCACAGCACATAGCATAGCATAGTCATCAAAATCAAAAACGAATGCTGTTGCTATGCTGTGCTGCGAACATAAAAGTAGCATAGCACATGGTCTATGCTGTGCTTCTGAAATCTTCACAGCACATAGCATAGCATAGTCATCAAAATCAAAAACGAATGCTATTGCTATGCTGTGCTGTTTTCAAAAACAAAAACGAAAACTGTTGCTGTGCTATGCTACGAACATAAAAGTAGCATAGCACATAGCATAGTCATGAAATCGAAAAACGATTGCCGTGCTCTGCTGTGCTGTAAACATTTCTACATAGCATAGCATAATTAATGTTAACCCAGCAAACTCACTAACCCCCATTATTATAAATAAGCTTTCTTTGGTTATAGTTTGGATTTTTCGATCAGATTTTTTAGCGTTCCGGTTAAAATAATATTAAAATGTGAAAATTATATTTTTAATGTCTTCAAATTCGTTTATTTTGCGTTTTCAAATACATCCAATAGTAAACGAAAACTTATAATAATGGCCCTATGAGTTGTTCAGTGATGTTTATTGCTTACAAGGTACATAAATGGTACTTTTTTGATCAATTGGATAATAAATGTGGTCTATAGAGTGATTTTCTGAAAATTCGCCATTGGCCCTATAAAATTTTAATTTTAATTTGTATTGGCGAATTTTCACTTTACAGATCACATTTATTGTTCAATCGATGAAAACAGTTTACTAGCTGCTAAACAAGTAATCCCACAAAAATTTTTGAAAATCGGGTCAGATTTTAATTTTGGCTATATAAAGGGCCCATGGAAACTTTGAGGCACCAGTGGCACGTGTTAACATACTCCGATTGAGCTCAAACTCTGTCAATCTTAATTTTTAACAAAACTAAACGTTTTAGGAGGGTGCCGCATAAAAATTGGACATCGATTTTTAAAACCACTCTAGTACATATATTAAAACAGGTACAAGTGGCAATAACATGCATTTAGAAACTCGAAGTTCGCTTCCATAAGCCATAGACGCCAATAGCGAGAATTTTATTAAATTTCATGAAATTAGGCGTTCTTAGATCGAATTCTCCACTACATCAATTTCACGATTTTACTCTACTGTGGAACTTGATCTAGAAACACAAAATGTTATTAAGTTGTTTGATGAAATTCATGCTAGTGTGGTTACCGACTAAATAAATTAGTTTCAAGAAACTATTGTTACTATATTTATACCCCCAGCCTTTAGGCTAAAGAGGGTATTTACACCTTGATACGACCAAAATGTGCCTCATCGAAATAATGGTTTTAGACCCCAAGTATGTTTGTATGATATCCGTTTCAGACAATTTTGAGTAGATCTAGCAATGTCCGTCCGTCTGTCTGTCGGTCTGTCTGGCTGGCTGGCTGGTGCGCACGATAAGTCTCGAACGGATCAATCGATTCGTTTTAAATTTTGGGTATCAAAATATTTTGTCCAGATTTGATTTAAGTTCGAAAATGGGCCATATAGGTCCACTCCTTCAGGTACCTCCCCCACAAATGTTCAAAAATTGTCGCAAAATTTGTGCGCACGATAACTCTCGAAGGGAGTAACCGAATTTAACCAAATTTTGCATATGGTAATACTACCTGTAGGCATACATCAGGTTCGAATATGGATTATGTCGGGCCACTCCTTCAGGTACCCCCCACACAAAATTTGAAATAAGTGCAGTTTAGTGACACCTCACGAATCGTTATGAAATTTTTTGTAACAGAATGTTCGTGCGGCCTCTTTTACGTCATTGTAATTTTTTTCGAGGGCAAGTCCATAGTTCCCGATGTAATGGCGCATAACCTCAAAAAACACTGCACTATGTCGCGAGTTCGAATAAACGGTGGCCAAATATAAAAGGAGTTGGCGTTGTCAGATGAATTTTGGCATAAATACTTATAGCTCACTGACAATGTTGAGACTCAATCGGTCCACTCCTTCGGGTACTTCCCACACACAATTTCGGTAAAGTTCAGTTTAGGGCCTGTTCAAGAATCGCTTTGATTTTTGTTGTAGCAACTTGCATCCACTGCCCCTCATATAACGGTATAATCTTCATCAGGGCCAAGTCCATACTTCCTGAGAAAAGTCCACAATTTGGTCTTTGTAATATTTTGTGCAAACTTAGTTTAAGTTCGAAGATAAGTCATATCGTTTCACTCCTTCATGTACCTCCCCCACAAAATTTAAAAAATGTTCGGAAAAATTGTGCACACGATAACTCTTGATGGGAGTGACCGATTTGGTTCATACTTTACACATCCTAAAATATCTACCAGATATAGATCAGGTTCGAATATGGACTATATTTGTCCACCCATTCGTGTACCTCCCACACAAAATTTTGGAAAAATTCACTTTAAGACCTGCTCTCGAATCACTTTGATTTTTAATTAAAAGACAATAATAAATAAACACTTTGATTTTTGTTGAAACAACTTGCATTAGCTGTTTCAATAACGACAATAAAAGTTTTTTCAGGGGCAAGTCCATACTTCTTGAGAAAAGAGCCCGTAAGTTGTAAAAAACCTCTATGGCACCATATGGAAGGCTCGAACCGAATATAGCTATATTATGTTTTTCGCTGGCTAGTGTGATAATCCTATTAATACTTTTGTCGGTGCATACGGCCAACATTTTGAAACCCCCCCTAAATACATAAGTTTTTTTTTGGGAAAAAAAGGTATGTCTATCCATACAGGATGAGGGTATATCTCTGTCGGCAAGGCCGACTGATACTTTTTTACTTGTTTTATAATATTTTGTGTCAAATTTGTTATATTTTAGCGGTCTATCGAAATGTTTTTATATTTGTCCTAAGAATAGTTTTAGAACGATCAATTATTCAATATCTTTTTTTTGAAATTTTGTTATCTATAACAACAATTATTTAGTTGCAGAACATACAGGAATGTTTGGGCTTTTTACAGTAGACCAATAATAATAATCATCTATAATCTTTCCTTATTTCTCAAATTTTTCATTCAGGTAAAGAGATTCGCAACAATTTGACATAAGAGATTTTTTGGTACTTTAAAAAATTATATATTACTGTTTTGTCAATTAACAGACATAGTAGTGTGTTAAAAATATCGAAATGTGCATTTAGTCATGGTTTCACAGGTCAATAGCAAATTCTGTTACATTTAAAATACATACATACTTCTTTGCCATCAAACATTTTTCTGGGTTATGTTTGATGCTATGCTGTTGACTTTGTTCATAGCACAGTACAGCAATAGTTTTCGTTTTTGTTTTCTTGACTGCGGCTGTTTACTATGCTGTTAAAATGTCTGCAGCACAGCATAGCAACAGCATTCGTTTTTGATTTTGATGACTATGCTATGCTATGTGCTGTGAAGATCGATACAGAGATACCTGTTTATCGATACAGAGTCGGCGGAAAAGGGAACTGATGAAGTTGTTTGGTGACAACTGAAACTATAGGATTCCCTACCCTCCGTCCGCAACTAATCAATTTCATATCCACTGTAAAACATTTTGTTGTTATTCAAATACTTGAATACAACAAAATATGGACTCAAGCTGAAATAAACACAAAGATGTGGAATTTCTTTATTGACAGGAAAGGAAACTAATTATGCCATTTTTTCAGAATATTTTATGGTGGAGGGAATACTTAACCTAACAATTTTTTACTTGTTATACCCTCAGCATTTATGCTGAACGAAATGTGCCTCATGGTAATAACGGTCTTAGACCCCAAGTTTGGCTGGACGAAATCTGTTTTAGACAATTTGAAGTTGATTAATCTATGTCCGCCCGTGTCATGTCTGGCTTGTTGGAGCGCCCGATGACTATCGAACGAATCAACCGATTCGTTTCACAGTTTGGCTTTCGTAATGTTTTATCCAAACTATTCTCATGTTCGAAGATGGGTCACATTGGTCCACTCCTTCGGGTACCTCCCCTACAAATGTTCAAAACCTTTCGCTAAAATGTTACCCACGATATTGAAGGCAGCAACCGAGTTAGTCCATACCTTCCACATCGTAAAATTTGTTTCAAACATATATAAGGTTCCAATATGGGCTCTATCGGTCTACTCCTACGGGTACCTCCCACGTAAAATTTCGTAAAATGTACAGCTTAAGACCTGTTCTCGAATCGCTTTGATTCTTCCCCATAAAGTATATATATTCTTGATCAAGGTAAAATTCTAAGTCGATATAACAACCCAGCGAAAAGTTTGCCTCCAAAGAGGCTGTTAAATGATATGTACAAGTGATTTGGAAGTGCATCAAATTATGCATTTTCACTCATGATTTTTACAAGGGAGTGACCCCGGAAAGAGGCACTCCATTGCACCGCATTTTAACTGACCCTTTGGGATTGCATTTTAACTGACCCTTTGGGGTAGAATAGGAGGCAGTCCAGAGCACGTGTTTTGAATTACAAAATAAAATGCATTTATTATTTGTGTAAAACAAAAATATTAATAACTTTATTAAATTAACACAAATTATGAAAATTCTCTATTGAATTCAATCGCAAACATGTGTGTTTCCTCCGCTCTTCATTTAATCCAAGCTTAAGTGCTTTTGCTTCATCTGCTAAATGGGTTTGATATTGTCTTCAAATCACTTGTTAAGATTTCGACATGTACTCCAACATTACTCCATTGGGAAATTTTCTTCTCGTGAGTTACCGGAAAAATGTTCACAAATTAAATATTATTTAGTTTGTATTAACAAATGTTTGGAACACGATTATCTCTTTTTGGAAATGTATTCCGCTGCCTGTAGAGATGTCCAAACTGATTTATGTACACACCGAAATGGCTGAAATTTGGTATTAAGTGTTCGTTGGTGGTATAAAACTCTCCCCCAGAATTTTGTTGGTATGGGCCCATGCCTTCATATAGCCCCCATAGAACGGTACCTCCCGATTTTCGGTATTTTGAAGGTTGTGGTCTCAATATTATTCCGAAATGGCTGAAATTTGTATTTAGTCTTCGTTGAGGGTACGAAACTCTCCCCCAGAAATTTGTCGGTACAGGTCCACGGCTTCATATAGCCCCCATAGAACGGTACCTCCCTATTTTCGGTATTTTGAAGGTTATGGCCACAATAATCCATTGAAATGGCTGAAATTTGGTATTTAGTCTTCGTTAGGGGTATTAAACTTTCCCCTGTAAATTTGTCGGTATATGTCGGTACGGTACCTCCCGATTTTCCTTTTTTTAAAGGTTGTGGCCACAACAACAAACAGAAATGGCTGAGATTTGGTATTTACTCTACGTTGGAAATAAAACCCTTTCCAACTGAATTTCGTCGGTATAGATCCACGTTTCGATATAGCCCCCATAGAACGGTACCTCTCGATTTTCATAATTGTGAAGGGAGTAACGTTAATATCCCACAGAACTGACTGCAATTTGTTATTTAGTCTTTCATGTGGTAATAAAATGTTCCAGAAAAGAATTATCAGTATAGGTCCACGTCTTCCTGTATCACCCATAGAAGCGTACCTAGCGATTTGCGGTATTTTTTAGTTTTTAACCACATTATCCTACTGAAATATCGTAAATTTGGTATTTAGTCTTCTTTAGCCCCCATAGAACGGTACCTCCCGAATTTCCGTATTTTGAAGGTTAGCGTTATTGTTTTACCGAAATTTCTGAAATTTGGTATTAAGTCTTAAGACGAAAGGAAACTAATTGTTCCATTTTACTTTAATACCACTCCTGGTGGAGGGTATATAACAAGTTCGGCCCGGCCGAACTTAAAGTCGTTCTTACTTGTTTTTTTTTTTTTTTTTGCAGGGACAAGCCCATTCTTCTCGACAACTTTCGCACTGAATACTCTGTAGGTGGGATTTGACTGTCCATTTGCCATAACTTTACTTAGTGTGGCTGTATCTTTGGTGTTTTCTAAGGATCCAGAAAATTCAGAACAGATTTTTTCTTTTTTTTCTTTGGCTATAGCCTTTTTGTACTCCTTCAGCTTATCCTTGGCTGCGAGGATCTGCTTTGGTAGCTGATCTTGAAAGTTCTTGTTTACTGTCCAATTACCTATTTCGATTTGTCGTCTATGAGATACTAGAATGAGATAAATGACCTCCTGCCGCTTCTTAAAGTTATCCGAGCTTGAAAATACAAAAGTTCCTTAGTATCTCTATTGTATATAGTAAGATTGTTAGTATTTTTTTTAAATCTAAGACTGACTCACCTCTGTTGTTAGTCTTAGCACTGTTCCACACGGTATGTTTTGGGATGGCATCGTAGCCAATGATAATGGTGCCGTGAGGATGAATGACCACCCAGTGATGGCTTACGCAGACTACGCTACTAATAAGTATCCCCGAGGAGACTTGCTAGGGACTAAACATCTTTAGGCACGTGTCGGCCATTCAGATCCTAGCCACAACTTCTTCATCACCTTCATCTTAAAAGTGTATATATACATATATCACTCACCTTTCACAACAGAGATTGGCAGCTTTTTTGGCGAAGTTTTTTTTATTATTCTGAACATACTTCCAGACGTTATCCTAGAATGTCAGATAAACATAAAACAAGCTCTAATAGAGAGTGATTCATTTGCTTTGCGCCAGTACTATGGCCAGATATTTTCAATGGAAACCGCTTAACTTAAAAATATGGACCAATTACTTGAAATGTAACTGGCTTTCTCATACGGATCAATAAAAAGAATTTATTAAGCGAAATTTCACATGACCAGTAAGCTTGCAAAATTCGCCATAAATCAGCCTTGTCCACTATCATTTCCTCGGAGATATATTAATGGCTCTCACCACACAATAAAGGGACAGTAATAAAATTTAATGGCTACTTCCTTTAAAAAAAATCCACAAGGACCAAAGCACCAATTTGGTGATTTTATTTTAAAAACAATTTAAAAAATGTTTCTACAAACATTAAAAAATAAAGACCAACGGAAGGAATAGTTAGCATTGCCATTCATTCCTCAATAGACCAAGGAATGGGAAACAATTTGTACACTTTAGCTGCTACTGTTGTTGTTGGTTTGGGTGTCCGGATAAATTGTTACAAATAAAATGCAACAACATTTTTTAAACAACAAATGACCATTAGCCAAAGCTTAAAGTAATAAATTTCAAGAGTACCCTTGAGGCAAATATTTACCAAATGCTAGAAATCAAACAGCAACAGACACACACACAAACATAAATATTAATTTCTAGGGAAGGATGAGTGGAAGGGTGAAAAAAATAAAGGGAAAGTGTAATGAAATGAATATGGTTACTTAATACAAATATTACACAGGCATCCAAGTCAAGCGTTATGTTTTTTTTTTTTTTTTTGTTTTTATTTTCAAACAAAAAGGAACATACACGGGAAAATCATGTGTGGCAAAGTTTTTCGTTATGTGTGTTTTGTTATGTTGGGTATCCCTTTTCTTTACCCATCAACAGTTTAATAAACATAATAAATGCTTTAAAAGGGTTGGATGGATGGGGCAGGGAAAGGTTCTAAATAACCACATTATTTCGACTGAGTAGCCCTTAGGAGTGTGTGGCACCAGTCATGTGGATGTTAAACGTAGAAAAAAGGATGCCTGCCAGTCAGTCACTAATGTTTTGTCTATTTCTATCCGTTTTCTGTTATTTCAAGAGGGCGGGTAAACATGGTATTATTTTTTACTTTACGCCTTGACTTTGAAGTTGTTCTTTTTTGTGAAGATGAAAAAAAGTTATTTTTTATTTTTATGGTTTTATCTAAATTGTTTTTATAGGTTTATTGTGTGCCGCAGAGTTTATTCACATTATCGATAATATTGTGAAAATAACTTGGAGCTATTTTGTTTTCGTTTCCGATGCTATTTTAAAGTATTGAAACGATTGAAGAAATAAAGTACTTTAAATGGTAGAAAAAGTTAATTTAAATGTCCTTGTTCGTTCACATATGACGACGTTACAAGTTCTGCATTAAGTCAGTAGCTTAGTAACCCACTCTTAAAAAATTCCCCGTGTGTTTATGAATAAAAAAATGATGGAATGTAGGGCACGAATATATAATAGGAAACAACATATGACGGATGCTTCACAAGGTGTTCGTATTGCCAACATTGAAGAAAATTATACCTCTGATCCAGCTGTTAGTACTTTCAGGCCCCACAAAAAACATCCGGAACGGAATGTGGACTCAGTAACATTGTATGTAGTCAGTATCAACGAATTCAGATTTCCTGATATGCATACAGGATGCTAAGTTGCCGTCGCCAGAGACTTACACAGGCGGGGAGGGGGCCGGAACCCACACAAAATGGTTTGGTCTGATAAAGACAGAAGTAAGTTGGGAAGGTTCAATAATATCACTTCGGCGGGATATTATCGAGAGAAGTATGGGGAATAACTACGTAAAACTTTAGTGCGTATGAAGAAGTGACCTTAAATATTGGGACATTTCCGAACCCTTAGGGGCCCTTAATCCATCTTAGAACTGGATCTAATTTTGGGAGTCACAACTTTATCGAGCCGATCAGCCATTTTAGTTGGTCACTATTGGATTTTTTGTGAGCTTCTTTTGATGGAAATTTCAAAACAGTTGTTGAACAGACCGCAAACTGCACTAAAGCGAAAATTTTGAACTTTGGGAGCGAGGTACCAGAAGGAGTTGTTCGATATAGTCCATCATCGAACTTGAATTATTTTTGACAGAAATGTAAATTTTTCGACTTTTCAGGAAGCATATGTTTGCCCACAATACTACATACATATATTGCTGTAAACAGGACAACAAGGAGCACCCTTGGTAAAAACTTAAAAACGATCCAAACAAACTTTTATGATGGAGATACCCGAAAGTATTGTCCAATATGCCTTCTTGGTGATGGGTGAGCGATTTTATCTGGCCTATGGAACAAATGCCCGACACCGTACCAATGCAGATGCAGGACATGTGATGGGTATCAAGTCATGAATTCAGGCCCAATACGAATTGAAGGGCCTACATCGTCCGGACTTTAACTAACCAATTATTATCTACGATTCACGAACACACCAAGCCGAGTATCGTCAATCCGAATACAACAAGCCGAGTCGCTTTAACACCACCACACCAAGCCGAGTCGCTTGAACATGATTACACCAAACCGAGTATCATCAAACCGATGACACCAAGCCGAGTATCATCAACATGATTACACGAAGCCGTGTAACATCAACCCGACCACACCAAGGCAAGTATCATCAGCCCGACCGCAACCAGCCGACTATCATCAACCCTAATACACCGAGCCGAATCGCTTCAACACGATCAAGCCGAGTCGCTTTATCACGACTACACTAAGCTGAGTATCATCAACACCCCTAATCTAGCCGAGTCACTTAGTACGATCAATACAGTCAAGTATTAACACACCGAGCACCGCATTTATACCTTCTCTGTCCTCCCAGGACGATTGCCAGCGAGCAAGATTCTACCCAGCTGAGACGAATAATCAACATATCTGAGTATAAGTATATTACGTAAATATCCACACGTTAATCGGGTATGCACTTAAGGTTCGTCGGCACTGGATGCGACTTTACATACCTCATCATTAGAAAAACCCTTCGTTATAGGGTCTTTGACTTCTTTCAGGAGGAGGAAAGTCTTCTTCTCCTTGAACAGCATGGCGCGGTTGACGGTTTATAAATACGGCTGGCCAAAGCCTCCAAGGAATGCTCAAACGACGAATGAAATCAAATACTTGAAAACAATCGATACAAATTTCGCACTTAACAGCCTGTCAATGGCAACAAAATATTCTCCCAATAGTGTTCGCTACTGAACATGGATCCTTCTCACATATCATTAAGCTGACAACATAACATTACCCGAATAATATTTAGATGGACTCTTAAATTACTTAATCTAACGTCCAAGAAATTTAATGTTGGAATTAAAACACCTGCTTTGATTTTTTCAGCTTTTATGTTGGTTTTTCTCCCCCAAAAACCCAGTAAAACTTTTCAGACAGAATAAATATTGTATAATTTTATTTTATGTTTTTCTGTTGTTGTCGTTGTTGTTGTTGATTGTTTTATTTCTTAAAAAGATTTGTGAATTTATTTAGCATTTTGCATATTTTGCCCAAAAATCCAAAAACAACTATACCAAAAAAAGAGGAAATAAAAAAGCCCAACGACATGTTCAGCAGCTTGTACATCATCATCATCATCTCCATCGGTTTTAAGTAGACAAAATCAAATGTTAAAAATCTGTTTCATTCATTCATGGGTTAGTTGATGGCAATGGGCTTCAAAAAATTCTTATGATAGCAGAGGATGAAGAGAAAATGACATGGATGACAACAACAATGATGATGACAAAAGCGAAACGATTGTGTGTCCTTCCTTAATATGGAATGTTGTCTGAATAAAAAAACACAACGTGGAAAAAATATGTGATTTGCCCGCGTTGACATGACAAAAGCGGATCTGCATACATTTGCATATTATATATTTTACAAATATTTTTTTCTCTTCTTTTTTCTGTTGAATTTCCTATTCGTAACAAAAAAAAAGAAAAGAGGAACAGAAAAAAAACATCTTAAGAAGATCAAAAATAAAATCAAGGTGTATTCTAAGTGGGATGAGTGTGTTTTAGCATTCCATCAATACAACAAGTCAAACAACCAGACGTCATGCGCTTAGTGCAAGGACACTTTTGTCGAACAAAGAAAAAAAAACAAACGAAAGACATTAAAAACCGCCTTGCAAACCAAAAAGAAAATTCACTTTTTCTTCTATTCTTGTCTATGAGTCAAGTGATTTGGAATATCCTTATGCTTTGTGCATCTTCTCTATTTGAACATTTGATGTTTACCCCTTTTATTTTGCATGTCAAATGTATGAGAATTCTGTCTTTCAAAAGCTTTGCATGTTTTATTGAGTGACAAATGAAAAATTACCATGCCAAGGATTTCCATAAAATCACATCATTTATCAGCATCATTAGAAATCGTAATCCTTTTTGAAGAAAACGGATTATGTGTTGTGTCGTTAGCGGTATATGTGATAAAACTCAATAAAGATTACACATTTCATGATTTCTAAAGGAGTGATTATTGTTGTTATGCAGAGAATAATACCATAGGACTCGGGATTCTGCTCTAGGTCCAATATCTCGACAATATGTGACACAATTCGAAAATATTTTGTTATGTGTATGCTGTTACTTGGATCTGCTTGCGAAAATGGACCTTACAACATCATCCCTACCAACTCCCATGCTTAACAGACCAAATATTATTGCCAGAAGTTTGCATTTTCGTAGGTGACAATACAAGTTTTGGAAACCACAAGGACTACAGGCAAGTCAAATTTTTAAAGAATTCAAGAAAAGAAAATCTTTCTACGAAAAGAAATGTATGCCACCATTACGCTGAGCTTTTTTGACCACCGCCGCACAGGCCATTTGCCATATCCGCATCCGGCAAATGTTAAAGCTGAGGACATGTCATGGATGTAGGGAATGGATTCACTTCCAAAGCTGCTCTGGCCTTTGCCACCTCTAGGTCTACTGCGATAAGAGTTATGTTGTGTCATAACATCTCCCAGAGAGTCCCCATCTTCGTCGTCGGAATATGAAACACATCCGCAGCATCACCTGCAGCAAAAACGCAGCATCCTACACCCTATTTTTTTTTTATTTCAGTGACCCAAAAGTGCATCATTCCTGCAATCCAATTGCAATGTCTCTGCAACAAAAGTCAGGGAAACTTCAGATTTTTATATGTCCAAAAAAGACCATAGTTCCGCAATCCAGGAAACAAAGCTTTCCGTCACCTGTAGCTTGCAATATTGCGATGGTTACAACGTTTTGGGGAAGGATCGTAGAAGAAGAGGCGGAGGAGTGCATGTCTTGCTTATACTCCCGTCTGTCCATGAAATGTATGGGGGTAGCAGCAAACAAAGTGTGGGACTGCCGAGGTAAAGGTGTTTAATGTGCACATACCATCTATAGATTGTTGTATCCTGCGTTATATACCTGATATTAGTTGGCTCTTGAAGGACAATAACCGAAGGACAATAGACCGATAGCTCCACATTTTACACGGTGAACGAAGACGCTCCTACGAGAGTCGTTTGCTATATGTTAACGCTGATGATATCTAATGGATGTAGGGAATGGGTTCCCTTGGAAAGCTGGTATAGTCTCATCCGTCGCAAGGTCCTCTGCGATAAGAGTTATGTTGATGCCTGCTGCGTTGTCATAATTGGAAACACTTCGCAGTTTCCCCATCTGTAAAAGTCGCAGAATCCTACATCCCATGTTGTTGTTCAGCGGGCCGATCATGATGCATCATTGTAATTTCTCCGCAACAAAAGTCAGCAAAATTGTAGACCACCATCCAGGAAACTAACCTTACCGTTATCTGTAGCTTAAAACGTTTTGCAAAACGATCGTTGCTACCTGTATGGGGGTAGCAGCAAAGTATAGGACCGCCGCGGTAAATGGTTTAATGTATTACGTATACCTGATGTTAGTTTGTTTTGAATTGCAATAACCTTCTGATGATAGGGGACTGCAATACCCACCATGACCACTGGCATTCCGTTCAAGAAATAGGGGTACAACACAGGCCGAGAAAATTGATAGCTCCACATTTTATACGGTGACGCTCCCACGACATCACCATTGTGTCACTCGGTAAAAAATAACTTATCCTGGCAACCAGACATTTCGCTTGGATCAGACCATATTCCTATTATTGCTTCGTGTAAAAAGACACCCGATTTCATAAAATCTCACTTTCATATTTTTTGAACCATGGGAAAGCCTATTGGCAAATGTGTAGACAACTAGGATTAAATTTTACAGGACTTCATCAAAGCTGCTATTGCTTTCTGCTGCTGGTCGAATAGCCGAAATTACACCAAATTTCTCGGCAGAGGCATAGGGGCTATCAAACGAGCGTGATTGGCTTCGCCGACCAATACATGAAGACACAAGAGTTAGGGAATTAAATCTTGAAGTCAACAGGCTAATAGGCGAGCATAAGCGGAAAAAGTGACTAGACCACCTGAAACAATGGTACAGTATTGCGTAAACTGTGGATAACTGTTAAATATCCTTAATAATCCGGGAATGAATGATGACAGAACGGATTGACAGTGACAAATCCGAATAGGTACGTGCGTTATCTTAACCGGCAGTGTATAAAGCACCCTGAGAGTGACAGGGCGAAGAGGAGTGTGCTATGCTATATAAAAGCCATTTCCGCAGAGGAGATACCGTGGAAATGTACGATGAGCGTTTTACGATCTGCCTCAAATTGTCGTTAGCTACCCATATGATAGAAGCATGGAAAGTTGCCAGGGTGCCACCGTGGTGCAATGGTATGCACACCCGCCTTGCACACACAGCGTCGTGGGTTCGATTCCCCGGCCAGGCAACATCAAACACTTTTCAACGGTGGCAAAATACCCCTCAGTAATGTTGGCGACATTTCCTGAGTATTTCAGCCATGTAAAACTTCTCTACAAAAGTGGTGTCTTGGACACGCCGTTCGGACTCGGCGATAAACTGTAGGTCCCATATCATTGAGCTAATATGAATCGGGGTGCACTCATTGATATGAGAGAAGTCTCCCTTGTCCCTTATGGGATGTTTGTGGAACAATTATATATGGAAAGTTGCCAATGTGGCCCCGCAACTGAAGAGAGGCAAGGACGCCAGAAGATGCGATCGTACAAGCCCATTTTCCCTTGATGAGAAAGTGTTCCCAGTTGTCCAACATCAGCATGGATTCCGGAAAGTACGCAGTTCCACAACAGCATTACACATCATATCCACATTATCAGTCGAGGACTCGAACAGAACAGGCAGGTGCAACCGCAGAATCATCGTGGCTCTTGAGCTATCGAAACCCTTCGATACCGTAAACCATGTCAAGCTGTTCGAGGATATAAAGAAGACTTTCATCAAGTCGGATTTGAAACGTTGGATAATCAACTACATCTGTGGATGCAAGTCGTTGGTGGAATTCAAGTAAAAAAGTGTCAGTCGGCTTTGCCGACAGATATATACCCTCAGCCAATGTGAAGTGAAACTTTCACCTACGGACAGATCGAATGTATTGAAGGTCTCTTCTGAATTTTGTGGCCCTTTTTGGACATTTGAACTTGCCGACAAAAATGTGGATTAGAAATTAACTGCAGTAAGACAAAAATGTTGAACTTTTGTGGGGGAGATACCCTTAAGGAGGACGGATATGGATAATTTTAGAAGATAAACAAAATGTTGACAAAGTTTGGACTAAATTAGTTTCCCCATTCAAGTGATATCGTCCTAGCATTTTAGTGACATTTTTTAAATATTTGGGAGAAGTACCGGAAGTTGTGGACCGGTATTGCCCCATTAACTAAGTTGGGATATAATATGACGAAGACCAAATGTTGGTCGGTTGAACAGTTCGAGAGTTATCTTCGGTTCGGTTTTTTCACCTTTCAGGCTGTTTTCCAAAGAAATATGGACTCGCCCCTGAAAAACGTTTACCGTTTAATGGAGGTATCGAATGCAAATCGCTTCAACACAAGTGAACTTAACCGAAATTTTGTGTGAGAGGTACCAGAAGGGGGAGACAAATATAGTCCAAATGCGAATCTGATCTATATCTGGTAGATATATTAGAATGTGCAAAGTATGGATTACATCGGTCACTCCCTTCAAAAGTTATCGTGCGCACAATATCAGGATGTGCAAAGTATAGACCAAGTCGGTTATTCCCTTCAAGAGTTATCGTGCGCACAAATTTTCCGAACATTTTCGAACTTTTGTGGGGGAGGCACCGGAAGGAGTGGACCGATAAAACCCATCTTCGAACTTAAACTACGTTTGGACAAAATATTGCGATAGCCAACTTTTCGACCAAAGGTTCATCCGTTCGAGAGTTATCGTGCGCACCAGCCAGCCAGACAGACGGACGGACATTTCTAAATCGAAGCACATTTCGCCCAAACATACTTGGGGTCTAAAACCATTATTTCGATGAGGCATATTTTGCCCGTATGAAAGTGTATATACCCTCGTTAGCATAAATGCTGAGGGTATAAAAATTATACCACTCGATTTTCTTACAAGTGTTCCACAGTGCTGGGGCAGGATTCTTCTTCTATGAAAATTTGAAATGAAAAATATTTGCTCTGTAATGTTTTTCATTTCACATATTTTTATAGAAACAGAATTGAGCCCTTGGTAAATAATTTCCAAAATGCCAAATACTCGTATGTATGTATATAATGTTTAATTATAAGTCATGCGAAAAGTTCTATTAAACATTGTCATGTGAAAAATAAAACAATCTTTCACATGTTCACATCCTAAAGGATAATATTTTATTGGCTTTTCAGAGCATCATGAATGGGCATATACTATATTTTTTGTTTGATTTATGCAATGAGGTTGGAGCTATTGAATTTGTTGTGATAGCTTGTGGCTGGAAGCGATGCCACTTCATTAACTGCCAAGTGTCTTTATATTTCACAAAACAATAACAGCCAACAAATTCACGCTTTAACTGGTAATGTAAACATAAAAACATGAAACCATAACAACAACGCTTCATTTAACAAATAATCACTGTAAGCTATGCAACAAATACTAGTTGGGATAGTAGAATGGGTCGTTAAAATTAAAATCAAATTTTTTGCAAGAGGTTAAAAAAAAATTATTGTCAATTGCTAAATTTAAGAAATAACTGTTCGGGCTCACCTTAATGTATAGAAATTGTGTCTTTATAACCCGAGCACATATATCCATCACGCATTATGTATTGAAGCAGTCAATGAGTATAACATCATATACACAAAATTATGATTATGAAAAAGAAGTGATTTTGGTGGTAGTTGTGGTGGCAAAGTTGAAACCAATATTGTACTGCGTGTTTCAAACTAAAGAGGGTGGTTTGGTAGCGGCTTCGAACACTTGCAGAACGGAACGCGAAACAACCTCCGCAGCACAACACAATTGAAATAACAATATTTAAAAAATTAAGAAAAACATAATTAGCAATTGCCATATTGCCTGCCAGCCAAACAGGCAGTCAGTTAGTGAGCCTGCATGCCTGTCAAACAAGGCAGTTGCCTGTTGCTATTTTTATTTGAAATTTTGCCACAATTGGTGCGTTCACAAAATGCTTGTTACCAGGGTGGGTGGTGGTGGATTGGTTGCCTGCTGCTCGCTTTTCACAAGGACGCGGAATATAATAACCGCAATAATGATGACGTTGATGCTGATGATATTGTTTACTTTTTGGATGAGCAATTGTTATTTTTGTGTATGCGAGTGGCAACAATTGCTGTTGCCCCAGATGCCATTGTTATTTTTTGGCTTCACTGTTTTTTAAGGTTGACTTCAGTGCAAAAAATAACATCATAACATGACATTAAACAAACACAAAAATATTAACAATTGCAGCGGCATAGCAATGAACAGTCGATAAGTAAACAATTATTTTAAAGTTAAAAGCTTAAAATCAAAATGCTCTAAAGTTCTAGAAAAATAATTACCTTTTTTTGAAGATATCCGATTTACCAACCCGAGGCTATTTAAACAACTGTGCCTTTTTCCACTAGATTTTTAAAGACCCCAAAGGATAAAATGGTATGTTTTAAGTAGGAATTTTAGCAGCTGTAAATCTGTAAATATATAAATCCCTGATGTGGTTGGAGAAAAATAAAAAAAAAGTTTATCTGTTATTTGTAAACAGATTTGAACGGAGAGCGAAGCCCTGAAGACAAAAAAAACACACGGAGAACTTTTTGTGGAAACATGGAGTTTTGTACACGCAGAAAATATATGTTAGAAATATGTTTGGAACCAAACAAATAAATGTTTGCAACATTTTGTAACATATCTCAATTTTATTTGTTTAGATACCAACATATTTTTATGTTAGAAGAAATATTAATGGGTGGGGAGAAGATTTTTGTCAAGAGAGTATCAGCAGGCCTCGGTATTTTGTAATAAAGAGCTGTGTGTATGGCAGGACTGCTCACAGAGAACAAGATACCATTTAAGAGAAATTAGGAAAACACGATATTTGAAAGTTTCTTTCGATGTTTCATTAATTTTTGAACTTAATTTTCCTCAAAAACGATTCCCTAGATGAGTCAATTAAGGAAATAAAAAAATCAAAAATATTCACTGAATTGTGTTTCAACAAAAACCGAAAGAGAATTGATGGGAAAAATTTCACGGTTTTGAGCAGCATTGGTGTAGACGCAGAAGCGAAAACGGGAGGGTAAAAAACTTTGTTTTTGCTTAATTGGTGTGTATGCGATATGCGGCCAAACGCGTGTGTTTCGTGCTTTGTTGTTGTAATTATTTTTCTTTAACTCTCAGTTAACCAACATACATAGCAAGCGAAGAGTAGAAGAAAAAAATGGTATGAATTATTTTTGTTCTTTTTGCGAGAAAGACTGTTTCCCCAAGGCAGTCGTTGAGTAAAGACGGTAAAGTGAGTGAATAAACAAGTAAAAAGTGTCAATCGGCTGTGCCTCTGCCTATATGAATTGAAACTTTCATTAAGTACACAACGAATGTATTTAGGGTCTTTTCAGAATTTTGTGGCCCTTTTTGGACATTTGAACTTGTCGACAAAAACATGGATTAGGATTAAAGTTCATACCATATCTATCTTTTCGATAGATATCGCGCCCATGTCGGTCCATACCTTCAAGTACTTCCTCCGCAACACTGGTCAGTGGGTCATCGTATAACTTTTAGACCAGTATGCCTGTAAACAGGACCACAACGAACAGCAGCGGTATACATTTCCAAAGGATCTTTGAACAGACCATAAACTGCAGTTAGACACAAATGTTGAGCTTTTGTTGAAGAGGACCGATATGGACCATTTTAGAAATTAAACTAAATTTGAACAAAATATAGGAGATCGAAAGTTTGGACCAAATTGGTTGCCCCGTTCAAGAGATATCGTGCATGACATTTTATTGACATTTTTTAAATATTGTGGGGAAATACCGGAAGCTGTGCCCCTCTTTGAACTGAAAATAAGTATGGACCAATTATGACGAAGGCCAAATTTTGAACCAAGTTATCGTGAGTTATCGTGCACTCCTGCCACTACATATGGTGCCATAGGGGTTTTTTCTACACCTTTCGGGCTGTTTTCGCATGAAGTATAGACTTGCCCCTGAAAAAACGTTTACCATCGTAATTGAGGCAGCGAATGTAAGTTGCTTCAACAAAAAATCAAAGTGATTGGAGGGCAGGTCTTAAAGTGAATTTATCCGAAACTTAGTCCATATTCGAACCTGATCTATATCTGGTAGATATATTAGGATGTGTAAAGTGTGGACCATATCGGTCACTCCCATCAACAATTATCGTGCGCACAATTTTTTCGAACTTTTTTAACTTTTGTGGTGGAGGTTCCTGAAGGAGTGGACCGATATGGCTTATCTACAAACTTAAACTATGTTTGGACAAAATACTACAAAGGCCAAGTTTTGGACCGAACCGGCAGATCCGTTCGAGAGTTATCTTGCGCTCCAACCACTAGACATGGTGACAGAGGGGTTTTTTGCAACTTTCAGGCAATTTTCTCAGGAAGTGTAGATTTGCCCCTGATGAGAATTATACCGTAGTATGGAGGGCAGTGAATACAAGTTGTTACAACAAAAATCAAAGCGATTCGAGAGCAGCTCCTAATCTGAACTATTCCGAAAATTTGTGTGGGAGGTACCCGAAGGAGTGGATAAAAGTATAATATAGGGCCCCAATTGGCCAAATATACTATTTGAGCAATATCCAAATCATATCCGATTTACTAAATTTTGTAGGATTACTTGTTTCAACACAGAAATAAACTGGTAAACTTTTCTCTTCGATTGGGCAATAAATGTAGTCCTTAGAGCAGGGTTTAAAATGCTAACGCCATATTAGCAAAAGCACCGAATATTTACAGCTTTGCCTGCTAAAATTTCTTCGAAATATGTTTAGCAACAATGAACAACGGCAACATGTAGCAACAAATTTCACAAAAATATTGCTAGCGATGCTGATGCTGTCATTGTTGCTATAATAAAAATGCATCGGACACGCATACTCATATTTTTCAGCACACATGATCAACACATATTAATGTGTTAATAAGCAACAAAGTTTCAACGGCTTAGCCATGTTTTCAGAAAACAATTGTTTTCGGGATCAGGTTTACCAGTGTAGTGCATTAAAAATCACGATATAATTAATTCTTTTCGTTCAAAGAACATGCGAATTTTTGGGGAAGCCGTTCACAATATATTTTTTATTTTTAAACAATAATAATTAGTATTCTTTAGGTTTTACCATATGATGGGGGCATTTTGGCATTAAACGACATCTTTCTTATGTCTGCGTTGCCAATCCTAATCACTAAAAACACACTCGGTTGCTAATTCGCTGCGCCGAGTGTGTGAATATTGTGTACCAGTTGAAGTGTACAGCTAATGCTAATGTTTTTAGATGCTGGCTTTTAATCCCAGCTTTAGAGCAATTTCATAAAAATACACCTTTGACCCCATACAAATTACTACTCGTATGAAAACTTTAAGGTTCCAGTTGCACGTGTTAACATATTCAGGTTGTTCTCACACTTTGGCAATCTTAAAATCTAATAAAACTAAACATAAAAAAATCAAACAAAGGTTTTTTAAAACCACCCTAAAGCATATATTAGAAATATGGATGTTCTTATTTATTACATTAATCATTTGATCCCAGATGCGATTTCCCGTTTGAGATTTCAATTTTGAGGATACTTACTTAGTTGGCCCATTACAGAACATTTGTTCCATAGACCGAACTAAGAAAAGATCTCCATTCCTCTCTGTGTTTCGCTTGACTTTTTGGAATACCGCGCCTTTTCATTTCTTCATCCACTTGTATGCTCCATCGAAGCTTAGGCCTGCCGATTCTGCGTGCACCGCCATGTGGCATGTATTCATACGCCTTTTTAGCGGGTTCATCATCGCTCATTCTTATGATATGGCCTAGCCAACGCAATCGTTGCATCTCGATACGTTTAACTATATTCATGTTTTTGTATAGCTTATATAGCTCGTGGTTCATACGACGTCGATATTCACCGTCAACGCAAATCGGCCCGTAGATCTTTCGAAGAATTTTCCTCTCAAACACACCAAGCACTGCCTTATCTGCTTGCGCAAGTACCCATGCTTCGGAGCCATACATTAGCACGGGTAGTATCAGCGTTTTGTATAGTGTTATTTTTGTTTGACGAGATGTGGCTTTGTTTTTAAATTGCTTACTTAGACCATAGTAGCATCTGTTGGCCAATACAATTCTTCTTCTTATTTCACAACTGATGTTGTTTGTTGTGTTTATGGCAGTGCCGAGGTAGACGAAGTCTTTAACTACCTCAAAATTGTAGATACCAACTTCCACATTTGGTCCGAGATCTATGGACGCTTTGCGCGTCGACACCACCAATTTGGTCTTTTCGCCGTTTACCGCCAGACCCACTTTCGCAGATTCTGCTTCGACCTTCCTAAAGGTATCAGTTACTTGCTTTACTAATCGTCCCATGATGTCTATGTCATCAGCATAAGCAAGTAACATAAGGCTATTGGTGTAAATTGTGCCATTTCTTTTGACATTTGCATCTTGTATTACCTTTTCCAGCAAAATATTGAATAGGTCAGACGAAAGGCTGTCTCCTTGTCTGAAACCTCTTTTGGTACAAAATTCTTGGGAGAGGTTCTTTCCAATTTTAACTGAGGACCTAGTATCATTGCGTGGAATACCTTTGATCGGAGGGGACTGTCGAATGCTGCTTTATAATCGACAAAAAGGTGATATGTGTCGATCTGTATCTCTTGGGTCTTCTCTAGGATTTGCCGCAGGGTAAATATCTGGTCAATGGTGGACTTGCCAGGTCTAAAGCCACATTGGTATGGTCCAATTATTTCGTTGACCATTGGCTTTAGTCGTTCGCACAATATCCCTGACACTATCTTATAGGCAATAGGGAGAAGACTTATGCCCCTATGGTTGGAGCATACAGTCTTATCTCCTTTCTTGTGGACGGGACATAGGATACTCAGGTTCCAATCGTCGGGTACGCGTTCTTCCTGCCAGATGGTGCTAACTAGCTGATGCATACACCTTATCAGCGCGTCGCCTCCGTTTTTAAAGAGCTCGGCTGGTAAGCCATCGGCTCCTGCTGCTTTATTATTCTTCAGCCGGTTGATTGCTGTTTTTACCTCATCTTGGCCGGGCGGTATACATTCTATACCATCTTCTGGGATTGGATCTGTAGTATCATCGTCTTCGCTACTATTGGATACCAGCAGATTGGAGAAACGTTCCTTCCATATCCTGAGCACGCTATCTGTATCTGTTACCAGATTACCTTGCTGGTCTCTACAGGAGGATGTGCCTGTACCAAAGCCTTCTGTTTGATGTTTCACTCTTTGGTAGAATATTCGAACTTCATTCTGGCTCCTGTACATATTGATTTTTTCACACTCCCGCACTTCCATTTCTCTCTTTTTCTTGCGGAAAAGACGTTTCTCTTCTCTCCTTTTCTATCGATGTCCAACTTCCGCGTTGTGTCTGTTCGTGCTTTATTTGCAACGTTTAGACGGGTACGTACCTTTGCTGCAACAAGGTAGTGGTCCAAGTCCATGTTTGCGCCTCGGAACGATCGTACATCCAACACGCTGGATGAATGTCATCCGTCTATCACAACATGATCAATTTGATTACTTGTTCTTTGATCTGGAGACAGCGAGGTGCCCTTATGAATATCGAGATTATTAAATCTGGTACTGCTCACTACCATATTTTTGCAGCTGCAAAGTCTATCAGCCTCATACCATTGTCAGATGTTTCACTGTGGAGACTGAATTTCCCGACTGTTGGGCCAAAGATATTCTCCTTTCCAATTTTGGCATTAAAATCGCCTAGAATGATTTTAATGTCATGGGCAGGGCAACGGTCATATGTTTCTTCTAAGCACTCGTAAAATATATCTTTGGTCTGTTCGTACTTTTCCTCAGTGGGAGCATGAGCGCAAATAAAGCTGATGTTGAAGAATTTAGCTTTTATTCGAATTGCAGCAAGTCTTTCATTCACTGGGGTGAAGCTGGATACCAGATGTTTTAGTCTCCGACTAACTACGAATCCGCAACCAAACTCACGCTTTACGTCATGGCAGCTAAAGTACAGTGCGTCACTTTTAGGTGTTGTTGTGACGCCTTTCCCAATCCATCGTATTTCCTGTATGGTAGTAATTTCGGCAAGTACGTACATTTCAAGTACGTCAAGTACGTGAAGAGTTCGAACATTCCATTCATCCGTAGATCATAGTCCTTAAAACGTTTGCGGAGTTCGTCAACTTTAGAGGGGTTTGTTTTTCTTTTCTTTCGTTTTTTCATAGTAGACTGTTTTTTCTAGGGGAGGGTACTAACCCGACGCCCAAACCCAAGTTTTTAACGTTCTTATGAGTGAACGTGCGGCACATGTTAGCTCACTACCTTTAACGGATGTTAAAGACAGTTTCCCGAGGTGACATCCACTTGAGATGAAAGAGGGACCAAGATAAATCCTGGGCTTTGCCATGTTAAAACCGGTCAGGACCGTTCCTTGGTATCTTCCATCCCCTACGTCACCCCAATTTCGAGGATAATGTGTTTTATTTCACATTGTGTTTTATTTCAACTATGTTTCTATATTTTATAATTAACAGGTTTCATTTCTTTTTCTCTCTGAAAGTATGACACTATTTATTTTATCTGGAATTTTTTATGTACCTAAGCGTCTGTTGTTTCTTTTGTGTTTGGTATTTCTATTTAAAGAACAACCAGCACCATTTATAACTATGTGTTTATGTATGTGTTTTGTGGCTTTTGCGTTTGTGTTTATATTTGATCCAAACAAATATTTGTTTGCACCCAAACATATGTTATGTTTGGGACTGTTGCAAACATATTTATAATATGTTTGGGACATATGTTAGAGAGGCCGTTTTTTTCTCGGTGTAGGTGACACCACGAGGAGGTCAATGTCTACTTGAGATGAAATATGAAAGGACAGATTAGACCTGGGCTTGGGTATCCACCCTTTTGAAGGTGATACACCGGAATGATCTGTTTTCAAATGGAGCTCCATGTACATTTTGCTGCGACCTATTGACATGGTTTATTTACAAAAATATATTTACTGCAAAAGTTTAAAAACGTGAGCATTATTCTCAACACCAAACAAGTGTTCAAACCTTTTTGAAAAACTGACAATTTCCAAACAAAACTAACCAAAAATATATTGTCAAAATATTGAAATAATCATGACAAATATGTTTGGCATATTGTCAACATAATATATCATAATTTCAATTCTTTTCCCTGGCAGACAAGCACCATGAGTTAGAAACCTCACCACCTTTTTGGCCACCTAGCTCATGTTAGCACCACCAGCCCATCCTGTCGCACGCTTCCAACACATTTATTACAGTCAGTGTATTGTGATTGATTTTTTTTTTTTGTTTTTGTAAAAAGTCAAACCATTGTTTTGGCTTACATTTGTTGGCCATCCAGCCAACCAGCCACCAACAACAGTCCAAAATAGACAAACAAAATTCCTAAACTATGAATAATTCACCGAAAACCGAAATCATACAAAAGAAACTCTTGTTTGGTGTCAATTTTCAGCATCACTCATTCACCGTTCCCAAGTTGTTTTGGTATTGTTTTCAATATTTCATTTGTTTTGATTGTCTTGAAGACATGTGCCCAATGTCATGTTGCTGTGGTGGGCAATTTATTAACGTGATCTAAACAAAACGCCAGGTAGATATACGTTGGGTTAAACTTTTCATAGAAAAACAAATGAAAATAATGAAATCGAATAGATGACATGATGTTAAGATATGAAGTCTGTAGTGATTTTTTTCTTAGTTCGCTATAATAAAAATAAATTAAAAAATAGAAAAGTAACGTGAATCTATACTCTTTATGTCGATATTGTGATATTCCGAGTTCGTCATATATTCCACGGATTTCAATTCTGGCTAAAATCGCAATATAAAAAACAATATCTTAGTAAAGAGAGCCCTTGTTTCGATTATAGGAGTCAGGTAAGACAAACAAATCTTGCTTCGTTCAACTTTAGTATTTTTCAAAGCCAATATTAAGTGTTATAAAACATTACCTCCCCATGACGTAATACCCTTCCATCATTAAATAAATTCCCTTAAATAAAGTAAAAATATGTATGATTTCAACAAAAATTGCAATAATTCAACATAAATTAGAAATGTATCCTTGTGTCGCATGGTATCCTGGTGTCGTGACTATATATGTAATGTTGTCAACAGGATAATAAAAAATGTTTGCCCATAATCTGAAAGTGAGCAAAAACCACTCAGTCAGTAGTCCAATGTTTATTTAGGTATTAAAATATTTCCTAACATTCCAAACCTCCTCGCAATCAACCATCCATACCTTCTTGGTCCTTTTTTATGCGAGCAACGTACATTACAACCAAACTGATTACGAAATGAATGTCCCTAAGAGATATGCAGTTGTTTTTTTTTCTTTTTCTCCCTGTATGTTAAGTTTTTTTTTCTCTCGTCATTGGATGTATGACAATACTAATCCTGTCAAAATAATAAAGGAAATCGTAAAAAACAATATTTTTCTCGCCAAACCAAGAGGCAAGACGCCTTCGAGTGAATGAATGCAACTCCCGCTGTGAATGACACATGGCGAGTAAAAGATGCCGTTAGTTAAGTTGAGTTGTTTCTTTTATTATGGCCGGAATCGGTGAGAAAAACAATAATACCAGTCCACAATGACAACAACAGGCCATATATTTAATGTGAGGCTCAAGAGGAGCTACAAAAAAAAAACACCATGAAGGCTAAGAAAATTTAGTGGTCTCAAAATATGACACAAAAAACTTGTACGGCTGACATCATAAAAGTATAAGGGCGGGGGTGCAGAAAGATGGCCATCAACAAAGTTTATAAGCCTGGAAACTGTTCCTTTAAGCATTTTAAGCACTTTTTTGGCAGTTGATACAAAGAATGTGTTTTTAAGCCTCAAAATACAAGACACGAGACCACATACTTGTCATAAATACCTGTTTCCGAAATCAAGTCCTGTAAAAACTCCAAGGGGGGTTGGTTTAGTTGCTAAAAATCTAAGCTAAACTTTTTGCACTAGCAACAAAAGTAGATGAGATGTGAGCAAACAAACATAAATAGCCGTTTAAGGGGACCAGTTGGAATATATTTAAGGGGTCAATAGGGTCAGCAATCAACACACTTCTAAAAAGAGTAATTCCACATACTGCAGATCGTAAAATATAAAATATAAAAAATATATACTGACTGATACTTTTTACTTGTTATATAAATAACAAGTATATAAATAACAAGTAAAAAGTATCAGTCGGCTTTGCCGACAGAGATACACCTTCAGCCTATTTGAATTTTGCGGCCCTTTTTAGACCTTTGAACGTGCCGAGTCATATCTTTCCGATAGATATCGCGCCCACTAGTTTGGACAAAATATAATATAATAATTGTTCCACAAACATCCCAGGCGGGACAGGGGAGACTTCTCTCATATCAATGAGTGCACGCCGATTCATATTAGCTCAATGATATGGGACCTACTGTTTATCGCCGAGTCCAAACGGCGTGTCTAAGACACCACTTGTAGAGAAGTTGTACAAGGCTGAAATACTCAGAAAATGTCGCCAACATTACTGAGGGGTATTTAGCGACCGTTGAAAAGTGTTTGGTGTTGACTGGCCGGGGAATCGAACCCACGACCTTCAGCGTGCAAGGCGGGTGTGCATACCATTGCACCACGGTGGCACCCAAGGCAAATCGGTAGAAACATTTAAACGAGGTAGTAGGATATATTGAGAGAAATATGGACGGCTCGGACTATACGCTAGCTGCATTTCTTGACATAGAGGGTGCCTTTAATAACATTAGACTCGAATACATACACAACTCTCTGATAAACCTAGATGTCTCGTCCACACTGGTCAATTGGATTGATGGCATGCTTAGCAGTCGAATAATCAATTCAAGTATCGGTGGAAGTTCCATCCGGAAGCATGTAACCAGAGGTACACCCCAAGGTGGTGTCATATCACCACTACTGTGGCTTCTAGAGATAAATGAAATACTCAAGGATTTTGAGAGGCTGCGTATAAAGACAATCGCATATGCTGATGACGTTGTCATCATATTTAGCGGGAAGTTTCCACAGACACTATCAGAACTTATGCAAGGAGCTCTGGTCAAGATATCAAGATGGGCACTTAACAATGGCCTCGGAGTGAACCCATCAAAGACTGAGCTAGTTCTATTTACAAACAAAAGGAAGGTCAGACCATTCACCCTACCAGTGCTGGACGGAGTTATTCTTGAACTCTCTTCGGAAGCCAAATACCTCTGCATTATCCTGGACCACCAACTCACGTGGAAAAGGAATAACGAGGAGCGCATCAAGAGAGGTCTAATAGCTATATACTCAAATGGTCTAATAGCTCTATACTCCTGCAAAAATTCCATTGGCAAGAGTTGGGGTCTGAGACCAACGGTCATCCACTGGATATATACGACCATTGTACGCCCAATTCTTGCATATGGCTCTCTAGTATGGTGGAATGCTCTCAACAAAACGACATATCTAAACAATCTGAGCAGCGTCCAAAGAGCGGCATCACTCCTAATCACTGGTGTCATAAGGAGCACTCCACAAGCAGTCCTAAATGTGCTACTAGATCTACATCCGCTGCACCTAGTAGTACAGGAACTGGCAGCAATTAGTGCACTTCGTCTTAAAGAGCTAGGTTCATGGCGCAGTTCCGAACACAGACGAACTGCAATTCTACGTCGAATCGGACTATCAACGGCCTCGGGGAACATTAGTGATTATATATCACCACAAGTGTGCTTCGAGGAAACGAAGGTGCACATACCCCACAGGGATAAATGGACACACAGCCGCCCACCTCTAGACGGTAAAGATGGACGGCTCTAAGATGGAAACAGGCACAGGAGCAGGCGTCTATAGCGAATTCCTTGGTCTACGACAATCATACAAGCTGAACGAATATTGTAATGTCTTCCAAGCGGAAGTTTTTGCGATCAGAAAGGCCGCGGAACTGATAAACAACATGAGAGGCGAAGTAGCTGAAACGGTGACTATCTTCGTCGATAGTCAAGCGGCCCTAAAATCACTCAAGTCTCATTATATCAAGTCCGTCGCTGTTCTAGACTGCAAACACGCTTTGGAGCCACTAAAATCAATCGTCACCTTGTGTTGGGCCCTGTTTTTTAATTGCATTGCAACATCGAGGGAAACGAGGCAGCCAACGAACTGGCACGCTGCGAAACGGAGTCACAAAACATTGAAATCGACAACTCCATCAATCCACAACTGTGCCACTTCAGAAAAACAATAGAGCAGAAATGTCGGGAGATATTCTGCCAACACTGGCACAACACGCCAAGCTGCAGCACATCAAATGCAATCTGGCCAATCCAGTCCAAGTCAAGAACCGCCTCACTGCTCTCAATGAAGAAATCAGACTTGAAACTAGCAGTGTGGATCATCACAGGTCACTGCAGAATAGGATCCATGACGAGCAAATGGGAAGAAGACGACACGGATGACTACTGTAGGCTGTGCAAGGATGAAGAAGAAATATATACGATCCAGCGCCTTTTATGTCGCTGTCCTATGCTCTTCTCTAGAAGAGCCGTCGGATCTACTTCACATGGCAATAGGCCTGAAACGGCTCCAACTTGCTGAGAAAATGACAAGCACCACCTCTACACACCCAGCAAAATGTTCGATGCCCAAGATGCCATTCAATCATGGGTGCAAGTAAGCTGACATGTCATCTTTTTAGCATCTTCATCGATGAATTTTATATGAGCGTGGACCCCAAAAGATGCTATTAATTTTTGGATTCAAAGCATGTCGTTTACACCAATGCTTTGACATGTCATTTTCACCAATGCTTTGACATGTCATTTTTTATCAGCATTTCGCCACCGGTCTTGAACAGTTCGGCGGGCAGCCCATCAGCTCCTGCTGCTTTATTGTTTTTCAGTCGATTAATTGCTGTCATGACCTTGCTTTGGCTAGGTGGAAGACATTCGACGTCGGCGTTTGCGATTGGTTCTGGTGTATCTTCATCGCCGCCCATATTCGATACTAAGAGCTTCATGAAATGCTCCTTTCAGATCCTCAGTACGCTATCTGTATCAGTTACCAGATTCCCTCCATGATTTTTGCAGAAGAATGTGCCTGCACCATAGCCTTCAGTCTGGTGTTTTACACTCTGGTAAAATTTGCGGACTTCATTCTGACTCCTGAACATCTCGAGTTTCTCACGCTCACGTTTTTCTTGCTCTTTCCTTTTTCTTCTGAAAATACGCTTCTCCTCTCTCCTCTTCTCCCGATATTTTTCTTTCGCGCTTCGTGTTGCTACTGAATGCAGGGTTGCTCTGTATACCGCGTTCTTACGACACTCCTGATCGTACCATCGATTTTTAGGTGATGGTTTTTGGTACCCAAGCACAGATTTTGCGGCAGTTTGAAGTGAGTGGGCTATTCTTTGCCATCGCGCTTCCACATTATAGGGACAATCAGTTCCGTCTTCCACCATATGAGTCAGTTGAGCGGAATAGGCTTGTGATATCTGTTGCGTTTGCAGCTTCTCGACATCCAGCTTCCGTCCTATGTTAGATCGCACTTTTGCCGCAACATTAAGGCGAGTGCGTACCTTTGCTGCTACAAGGAAATGGTCCGAATCGATGTTCGCTCCTCGAATCGATCGCACATCTAACTCACTGGACGAGTGTCTTCCGTCTATCACAACATGATCAATCTGGTTTCTTGTTTTCCCATCTGGGGATATCCACGTGGCCTTGTGTATGTCGAGGTGTTGGAATCTGGTACTGCTCACTACCATGTTTTTGCCGCTGCAAAATCCATACGCCTCATTCCGTTGTCGGATGTTACCTCATGAAGGCTGAACATTCCGATTGTGGGACCAAAGATATTTTCTCTCCCATTAAAATCTCCTAGAACAATCTTAATGTCATGACCAGGGCAGCGGTCATATGCTCTATCTAGGTATATATATATATCCTTGGTCTGTTCATCGTTCTCTTCGGTCGGGGCATGGGCGCAGATGAGACTGATGTTAAAAAACTTTGCTTTTATTCGGATTGTGGCAATTTTCTCATTAACAGGAGTGAAGCAGGAGACGAGATTTTTAAGCCTCCTATTTAGCATAAATCCAACACCTAGCTCATGTTTCGTTTCATGGCAGCTATAATACAGTGCGTAATCGTTTGTTATTTTTACGTCTGCCCGGTTCCATCGCACTTCCTGTAAGGCGATAATATCAGCTTTGTACTTACCAAGTATATCCGCCAGTGCGCAAATTTCACCTGCTCTATAGAGAGTCCTGACATTCCAGGTGCAGATTCGCAGATCATGGTCCTTAAAACGTTTGCAGGGTTCGTCAACTTTAGAGGGGTTTGTTTTTCTTCTTTTTCTTTGTTTTTTCATATTAGGCGGTGCTTTGACGGGGTGAGTTACCAGCCCAACGCCCAACCTAAGTTTTTAACGTTCTTATGGGTGAACGCGCGCACATGTTAGCTCACTACCTTCAACGGATGTTAAAGGCAGCTCCCCAGGTGACACCACCGGGAGGTCAGTGGCCACTTGAGATGAAAGAGATACCAAGATAAATCCTGGGCTTTGCCATGTTAAAGCCAGTCAAGACCGTTGCTTGGTATCATTCATCCCCTTCGTCACCCCCCTAGGTACATATTTGGAGCCAAATACCTGATCACGCCCACTTTTTTAAATATGTATGTTATATCTTGAAAACTGCTGACCACGCCCTCTCTATAAAAATATTAAATATGAAATATAAAATTATAAAATGTGAAATAGAAAATATAAAACGTATTTCAATGAACGGATTATTTTGGCATGGTCACCTTATTACGAAAAAGAAATACCCGTTTTTTGCCGAATAGTTTTCCGACAAAACCATTTTTCAACTAACAACAACGTGCAAAAGACACTTTGAAGAATCTTGGCGGACACCAAGAATTTAGGCATTAAAACATCTCCAAAAGCTCCCTTAAATTTGCAAAGTTCTGCTTATATTTTTACTTTATGTTTAGAAAGGATATCAGTTTTTGTTTTATTTTCTATTTTCTTTTGGGGCATTATTGTCGTTGTAAAGCTCTGTGGAAGACATAAATTTAAACATTAGCTTTGGAGCAAATTGAACTTGACGTTGACATGCAACATCCTTCCTTCCTTTCTTTTGTTGCATAGGTGAATTGTCGAAAAAGAGGACAACCAACGAACGACAACAGCAGCAGCAGCTAGAAAAAACATTAAAACAAAAATGGCAACAATTACAAGCAATGTTGTTGGTAATGTTGTTGTTGATATCATCGCTTGTACTGCTGCTCAATTGCTGGCCATGTTGTTTCGCAAGAAAACTGTGCCGGCTACAAGAAGTAATTAAATGCTAAATTTAAGGCCAGTGACAACATTTGTTCAGAGCATTAGGCCAGAAATTTCATCAAGGATCCTCTAGCGAATAAAGCTGGAGTTTGGGACGTACTTGTTGTACACCAAAATGGCAACTAAACATGCAGTTTATGGTTATGGCCAGTGTTCGTCTTAGCTTAGCTTTCTTCTACGTTCTCTGGCTCTGGCTCTTAAATGAACTTCCGTTTAGTTTTTGTCCCAAAAGGAAAAACGCTTAGCCTCTTTTTCCGTTTAAATATGGCATTTGATGTTTGAAAGACCAAGAACATGTTGTCGGTTTCTGTTCGAAAGAGTTTAATAGGCAGTAATTTAGCAAAGTTTTTGTATGATTTTGGTTGATAGTTAACCAAAAACAACACGAAGAGGACATCAACATTTCCAAGGATATCCTCGTTTTTCTTTTTGCAACCAAAATGAAGTCGTAAATAACCATGGCATAGAGAATTTTTACTAAAATGTTATGACATTTTGACACTTAATTACCTGATAAATTATAATATTGTGGCATTTCAAGACTACAGGACAATCCAAAGGACTTTTCTTATTTGTTATTTTAAACATTAAAATTTCTTTGCTTTTAAATTTAAATCTCAAGGAAAACTTTTAAAGACTTTAAGTCATTTGCTAGAGTAGATGTCCAAGTTGTCTGTTGCCTTATGAAAACCATCATCCACCAGTCTCAAACTTTCATGTTTCTACCTTTCCCCCTCCTCCCTTTACACTTGATGAACTTAATTATTTTATGGTTTGTTACCTTGAGAAAACTTTATTCATTTCTTGTGGCTGTTGCCTTTCGTTAAGTTTTTCTTCATCACCATCTTCTATTTCTTACTTTCTTAACTGTAACTTTTTAACACCCAAATCCTTGGAGATGCCTGCATTGCCGTGCCTCTCTGTTCACTCCTTGAGTTTGAGTTAGAGATAAGAATACAACTTATTTTGCTTGGCGTTTTTTATGTGTTCCAGAAATTTATTAGAATTTGTGTCGTATCTCAGAGGCCTATAACGAGTCTTTGTGGCAATTAGTGGCTCTAATCAAATAATCCGTTTTAATTACTCGTTGGCGATGTTACGTTGTGGTGTTACGCCATGATATGGCGTTAGCGAATTAAAAGTTTAATAAACTTTTATGGTGTGGTTTTGTTCTAAAGAAAACTTGGGATGTTGCTTTAAAGTTTTAATAGAATTAAATAGTGAAATGTTGAAATGATATTTTTTAAGAATTTAATGATAATGATAATTCAATTGGCCTGTCGAAGGCGGTCTTATTGCCGGTGAGCATATGGTATGTGTCGGCCTATTTATACCCACAGCCTTTAGGCCAACGAGCGTATATATACGTGTATATATACACTTTGATACGACCAAAAATGTGTCTTATCGAAATAACGGTTTTAGACCCCAAGTATGTTTGGACGAAAT
The DNA here is from genome assembly GCF_047663935.1 of Musca autumnalis. NCBI lineage: Eukaryota > Metazoa > Arthropoda > Insecta > Diptera > Muscidae > Musca > Musca autumnalis. Next base: position 15,846,311 of record NW_027411977.1, on the reverse strand, counting down.
TCGTTTCAGACAAATTGGAGTCGATTTAGCTATATCCGTCCATCTGTCTGGCTGGCTGGTACGCACGATAACTCTCGAACGGATCAACCGATTCTAACCAAAATTTGCACTTCGTAATATTTTGCTTAAACTTAGTTTGAGTTCGAAGATGCGCCATATCGGTCGACTCCTTCAGGTACATCCCCCACAAAAGTTCGAAAATGTTCGGAAAAAATTGTGCGCACGATAGCTCTTGGAGGGAGTAACCATACTTTGCATTTCGAAAAATTTCAATCAGACATAGATAAAGTTCAAGTATTAACTATATCGGTTCACTCCTTCGGGTACCTCACACACAAAATTTTAGAAAAGTGCAGTTTAAGACCTCGCCTCGAATTGTTTTGATTTTTGTTGTAACAACTTGTATTCGCTGCCCTCAATACGACGGTACAAGTTTTTCAAGGCCAAGTCCATACTTGCTGAAAAAAAGACCCGAAAGCTGTAACAACCCGCTATGGCACCATGTGTAGTAGAGTTGTACAATCTAGTTCATTTGAAAGATCTAGTTCAATAGCTCAGCTCTTTAAACTGAACTAGGTCAGTAATCTAGTTCATAGTTCACTGTCCAGTTCAATCATTGGGATCAAAATCGTTCACCGACTCTTAATCAGTTGTTTGATGAAAACGCATACATACACCAAATACAAACAAAAGACTAATATAATTTAACTACTCCATAACAAAAATATTACATTTGCATAGTTTTATTGCACTCTTATAGAAAGATTAATTAGTTTTAGAAAAAACATCCTTCATTTAGGTGGCTGGCAAAAAATCGTATGTTGTGTGTGTGGGTAGAAATTGTCATTACAAAAAACCTTTGTGTGTGTGTGTTTTTTTTTTTATTTTCCCCTTTTTTCTATTCAAAAAGGCAGATTGAATCTGGATTCGACATATTGTAATATGTTATGTCTCGTTTGTTTTTGTAAAAATTTTCATTTTCGGACAGCTATTCCATATACATACATGGATCCAAAACAAAAACAAACTGATCACATTACAAAGGCATCCCTTAACACAGACGACGCCGTCACTTTATGTATTTGTGAACGACATGTTGAACTAGATTGTGAATCGTTCGTTGATCGTACGGTCGTCGACTGATTATAGTTCAGTGAACTATTGAACTATAATGAACTATATCGACTGATCTAGTTCATACGCTCTTTTCAATGAATCGTTCAATTGAACTAGTTCGTTCATGAACTATACAACTCTAATGTGTAGTGGATGCAGCTTACGATAACTCTCGAACGGATAAACCAATTCGATCCAAAATTTGGCAGTCGTAATATTTTGTGCAAAGTTCTATGATATCGGTCCATATCGGTCCACTACTTTGGGTACCTCCCCTACAACAGTTTAAAACTTTTCTCTAAAATGGTGCGCACGATAACTCTCGAAGGCAATAACCGATTTAGTCCATACTTTGCACATCGTGATATTTCTACGAGACATAGACCAGGTTATAATATAGAATATATATGTAAACTCCTTCAGGTACTTCCCACACAATATTTCAATGGCCAAGAAGCCCCAAGAAACCCTAGGTACCCCAAGCAGAGGACAGAACATAAGCTAACGTAAACTAAGTTTGGACACAATTTTTGTGCGGAAGCTTTGCTATCAAATAACTTTTTTTATTATTATTTTATGTAATATTAGGTAAAAAATCAACAAAATTTCCTACAGGTATACGAGGTTGTAAAAAAGTCATAAACCTAATGTGCTTATTTTGGCTATAACATCCAAACTATTATCCCGATCATTATAATTTGGGTCTCATTTTATTCCCCGTAGAGTTTTTATTTAATACTATTTTTTGAAATTTATGACAGGTAAATAAATGAACCTTTGTTTAAAAAGAAAAAGTAGGATTACATTTAAAATTTTGTATTCTTTTTTGTAAATTCCGTGAATACTGAGTAACATTTTACAAACATTATGCAATGTATTCACTGACGTCCCTGCGTGACAACTTTTTAGTGACAATTGTGCTCATTAAAATAATTAGCGTTTTTATAATAATACTAGCAGACCCCGGTCCGCGTTACTGGCTCGTCGTAATTAGTTTTATTGACAATTTTTTATGGACTTTACGCTTGACAATTCAAAAATAGATATTTTCAACATCACTTCTTCGGTCCATTGTCAAACCGAGGAGGATTTTAAATTTATCAACAGATTTTGTATCTAACCTTTATTCCCTCTTATGGACCTTGTCGAATTTTGTGCCCATTAATGCTGCTTAGAATTTATTATCGTCCATGTCCCATGTCTTTAAAATAAAGCAATCTAATTATAGAAGTTTAAAAAAATTTAAGTCGAATTCTTATTGAGACTTATATGTTTCAGTTTTTCATGTATGGTCAGTCTTATTATACGCTGCAGAAGTCTGGACCATTAAAGCTGCTGACATAAAAAGACTAGAAGCTTTCGAAATGTGGATTTATCGAAGAGTATTAAGAATACCTTGGACTGCACACGTCACAAATCTCGAAGTACTGACAAAAATGTACCAACGGAGAAAACTTGTATCTGTCATCAAAAAACGAAAAACGGCATACTTAGGACACACCATGCGACATGGAAAGTATAAGCTCCTGCAGGCAATACTTAAAATGACCATTGAAGGACGCAGTACCAGAGGCAGAAAAGAGATGACTTCGATAAAAACATAGAAGACTGGACAAATATCAACAACACGGCTAATCTTCTCAGTATATCAAGAAATTGAAGCAGTTTTGAAAGAATTGTCAATAATTTATAAATGTCATTAAAAACAATTAAAAAAGTATCAGTCGGCTTGGCCGACAGAGATATACCCTCAGCCTGTGTATATTGAAATCAATTTTTTCCAAGAGACGTATGTATGTAGGGTGTTTTAAAAAATTTCGGTGTATAAACCGACAGAAAAGTTGATTAGGATTAAAGAGCAAATGCTCTGCGGAGGAGATACTTAAAAGAATGGATCGAAATTGACCATTATGGAAGTGGATCTCCAGCCACTACATATGATGCCATAGGGGGTTTTTACACCCTTCGGGCTGTTTGCTCATGAAATGTGGACATGCCCCTGAAAAAACTTTACCATCGTAATTGAGGCAGTGAAAACAAGTTGCTTCAACAAAAATCAAAGTGATTCCATAGCAGGTCTTGAAGTGAACTTATCCGACATTTTGTGTGGGAGGTACTGGATGGAGTGGGCAAATATAGTCCATATTTTAACATGATATATATCTGGTAGATATATTAGGATGTGTAAAGTATGTACCAATGCGGCCACTTCCTTCAAGAGTTTACGTACACACAATTTTTCCGAACATTTTTGTACTTTTGTGGGGGAGGTACCTGAAGGAGTGGACCGATTTGGCTTATCTTCGAACTTAAACTATGTTTGGACAAAATATTACAACCACCTCACATGGTATCATAGGGGTTTTGTGCAACTTTCAGGCTATTTTCTCAGGAAGTATGGACTTGCCCCTTATGAAACTTGTACCGACGTATGGGGGGCAGTGAATACAAGTTGCTAAAATAAAAATCAAAGCGATTCGAGAACAGGTCCTAAACTGAACTTATCCGAAATTTTGTATGGGAGGTACCCGAAGGAGTGGTCCGATTGAGTCCATATTGGAACCTCATCTAAGTCTGGTGGACATTTCGCAATTGGAAAGTATGGACCAAATCGGTTAGATTTTTCAAGAGTTATCGTACATACAAATGTTCCGAACATTTTCGAACTTTTGTGGGGGAGGTACCGGAAGGTACCATCTTCGAACTTAAACTAGGTTTAGACAAAATATTACGAAATCCAAATTTTGGGCCGAATCGCTTGATCCTTTCGAGAGTTATCGTGCGCTCCAGCCAGACAGACGGACATGGCTAAATCAACTCCAAATTGTCTGAAACACATTTCGTCCAAACATACTTGGGGTCTAAATCCATTATTGCGATGAGGCACATTTTGCCCGTATGAAAGTGTATATACCCTCGTTAGCATAAATGCTGAGGGTATAAAAAGTCATAATTCTGAGCCTTATTTATATAGCGACGGGGTGAGTTGCAGTTGTTTTGTCTTGCTAAAATATGGGATATTGTCCTTAAGTATGTTATTAAAAGTGGAACACAGTTATAAGGTACAAAAAACCATTGTGGGTGTTTTGTTCGGAGTATGAAGAAAATTTTAAGGCTGAAAAACTGACCAAAATTTGGTATTATAGCGCTAAAACTAAATTTTATGTGTCAGTTGCAAATTTGTTGTCCGATACTGTATATTTGTTATAGAGACTTTTTTCCACCGTGTAAGAAAAATCCGGGCTATTCATAACACTGTACTACAGTGAAAATGTGCAGGGGTTCTGATGCATAAATTCGGTATTGTGGGAGTCCATGGAAGACGAAAATACCTTTGGTTTCTTTAGGTCACTTCGTTTTTTGATTTTATAACGGTAAATGTATTGTAAAACGGGGTTTCTTGGATTTTCAACTTAAAACGGACATAACTTCTTATTTTATTTATAAGGTGAAAATCATGTCTTTCGAACAAGCCATAATTTTTAAAAATCGGGTAACCAATGGTTGTTATAGTGATTTTAGTGTGACAAAAACGAATTAAAAAACAGGAAAATGCTACGTAGAAGACACCAAACTACGTAATAATTTACTTTTATCAAGAAGGCAATTTAGTTAGCTTTACAAAATGGGGAAAACCAACGAAATCGGTTGAAGAATATATGAGTTATGGCATTTTTTGTGTTTTAACTTTTTGGTTTTTCCTTTTAAAAGTTGGTACCTTTGGGCGTATGATTGTAATTTGAATTTGGCTACTTACACCCTATTTTTGTAACTAATTTGTGTTCGTTCGTCTATATTCGTAATTATTTATGCAACCATAGCTCAATCCCATATGGCATACATACCTAATTTTTCGTAGACACGTTCCAATATAGTTAAGAATTCCTCATTTAAAAAAACAGCGCTCTTCATTTGCGCCAAGACGAGTCATCGATCTACAAAATTTGACAATTCGTGTGAAAAGAATAAAATTGTTTACAAAAACAGGGGGTTAATAACTACGCACAAGGTACCAATCATTTATAAAGGAAAAAAGCAAAAAGTTAAAACACTAAAGATGGCATAACTCAACCATTTTTCAACCGATTTCATTGATTTCCCCATTTTGTAAAGCTAATTAAATTTCCTTCTCGATAAAAGTAAATTTTTATGCAGTTTGGTGTCTTATATGCAGCCTAGTGAACGAGGAAAAGCATTTTCCTGTTTTTAATGCGTTTTTGTCACACTTAAATCACTTGTTCGAAATACATAATTTTCACCTATTACATAATAAAATAAACTGTAAAAGTCCGTTGTGTAAAAAATATGTTACGTTTAAGTTGAAAATCCAAAAAACCAAGTTTTTCACTACATTTACCGTTATAATATCAAAAAACGAAGTGACCCAAAGAAACCAAAAGTATTTTCGTCTTCCATGGACTCCCAAAAAACTGAATATATGCATCAGAACCTATTCTTCGAGGATCGTCATATGGACACACAACGAAAATTAGTCCTTTTCATGTCCTTATCCCTCAATTTGGCTCAACAAATAATAATAATTTCCTCATCATTTAGTAATCTTAAATGCCTTTGCAGTATTTCTTCTTGATTGTATAAATGCGTGTAAATAAAAATATTTGTTAACTTTATAAATTAATTAAGGAAAACAATTAAAAATTGGACATAAGCCTACAACAAGTGATTGTTCAGTTAGATTTTGTTATTTTACAATTAATTAATTAATGTTTTCATTAAAACGCAAAAAAATGTTTTAGGTTCCGTTCATTTGGACCTTGGTCTAGCCAAGGTGTTGTTGGGTTAAAGAGTTGTTTTTTGGTTTTCATTTGAAATTTTTGATGGCTTGCATTTCATCACTGCTTGTCGGCTTATCCTCCTAACTTAGCTGTGTGTGAACAACAGTTGTGCGTGTTGCATTATAATTGTTTACGCGTTATACATTTTTTCCTCTGAATTTCAATGGTGGAACTTTTCCATCTCACCCATAGTAAATAGAAAAAAAAACAACCTGGTGCCAGACTCAAACTCCCCCAAACGCTAGCTAGCCCTCCTCGTTACTGGCTTTTTCTTTTCATTTTGGAAGATGTAATTTAAACATTGCACCACAAATGATTTACGGGACATGCTGGCAAAATAATTGAATTGCATGCAATATTTGTATTATTATTTTTTAGAGTTAGTTGGAGCTTTGTTAAGGCATTCATTGGCTTGGAACTGTGTGCATTAAGCCAATAGTAACAACAACAAACCTTTTTTCCTCATTAGGTTTGCACATGATGTCATGATGACATTGTAGGTTTTCTTTTATCTTTATTTCAGTTTTCTCAAGTGATTCCATGAGTACTTTATGCTTTAATTTTTTTAAGTAAATCTTCTAAGGTGAGTGTATGGATATTTTTTACAATGTATAATTGTAGATATAAATCAGTTTATTATATTTATGGTGGGTATATTAAAGTGTAAGTGATAATTACAATGTTATCGTAGATACGAGTGAAGAATACCGTAATTTTTTTCACTTTGAAGTAAAGAATAGAACGGATTTTGTTTTACTTTGTAAGTCAAAGTCATATCTACCTTCATGACAGTTGTAGCACTGTTGGTCTCCTTGAAGTTTTTGTTTGAATCTATTTCACAGTCAACCGCACTTCCAGCAAGGCGATAATTCCTTTCTTTCACTGCATATTTTCTGCAAATAGTATGACCATTCCCGATGTGGACTCGCATAGTATATTTCTAAAATAGGTTTATTGCATTTGTTGTTTTGGCTGAAAAATAAATCGTAATAATCGTAATAAATCAGCCAACGTTGAAATACTCGCCAGTACAATTCAAATACCCTCCACCATAATAATTATTTTCTTTCCTGTCCACAATTTTAGGAGGAGATATTCCGTGAACACTTATACCTAAATAAGGTAAAAAAATCATAAAAAAAAATGTATTCAATCGGTAGGGAACCTTATATGGGGCTAAAACAAAGTATGGGCGTATGTTTTTGGTGGAAAAGTTTTGTGACCACTGGGAAACTCAAATGTCAAATTGCAGATACTTGGATCAAAAATTGTAGCTAAAATCCAAAAAACCGAAAATCGGGAGATAACGTTATATGGGGGCTCTACCAACACATGTATCTATGTGGACAGTTTTTTGAATAACAGATAGTCGGGTCAAAAATACCGAAAATGGGGAGGCAATTTAAAAAGGGGGTGGCTATACAAAAACATGGACCTATGCTGATAGTTTTTGGTGCAGATGTTGTGTGACCACTGGGAATCTCAAATGCCGACTTACAAATAGTTCTGTCGAAATTTGTAGCTAAAATTTTCAAAATACCGAAAATCGGGAGGTACCGTTCCATGGGGGATATACCAAAACATGGACCTAAATTATGGGGGCTATTCCAAAACGTAGACCACTGTTCACAGTTTTTAAAGGTGATATTTTGTTATCACCTTCAAAACTGTCAAATTACAGGTAGTTCGGTGAAAAAGTTTAGCTAAAATCCTCAAATTACCAAAAATCTAAAGGTACCGTTAAATGGTGGTATGGATCTGGAGGTACCATTATATGGGGGCTATACCAAAACATGGACCTATGTTGACAGTATTAGATGGAGATGTTTTGTGATTACTGGGAACCTCAACTCTCAAATTGCAGGTAGTTTGGCAAAAATGTTAGGTAAAATCCTCAAAACACCGAAAATCGGGATGTACCGTTTATGGGGCTATACCAAAACATGGGCATATGTTGACGGTTTTTAGTGGAGATATTGTGTGACCACTGAGAACCCCAAAGTGAAATTACAGGTAGTTCGATCATAAAATGAAGCTAAAATCCACAAAATACCGAAAGTCGGGAGATACCGTTATATGGGGGATATACCAAAACATGGACCTATGCTGACGGTTTTTAGTGCAGATATTTTGTGACCACTGGGAACCCCAAACATGAAATTACAGGTAGTTCGGTGAACATTTTTAGCTAAAATCCTCAAAATACCAAAAATCGGGAGTACCGTTATATGGAGGCTACACCAAAACATGGACCTATGTTGACAGTTTTAGGTTGAGATGTTTTGTGATTACTAGGAACCTCAACTGTCAAATTACAGGTAGTTTGGTCAAAAATTGTAGCTAAAATCTTCAAAATACCGAAAATCGGGAGGTACCGTTATATGGGGGCTATACCAAAACATGGACCTATGTTGACGGTATTTAGTGAAGATATTTTGTGTCCACTGGGAACCCCAAACGTGAAATTACAGGTAGTTTGGTCAAAAATGTAGCTAAAATCCCCAAAATACCGAAAATCGGGAGGTACCGTTATATGGGGGCTATAACAAAAAGTGATCCGTGGTGGAAGAAAATTAGTTGAATTGTGTGTCTGGAGAGAGAATCGTTCACTGAGCGCACGTTAGGCGTTCTCTTGCCTAAATCTGTTTAGACCCCACGCAATTTGGAGTCGATACCCGTTCGTTTGTCTGTCTGGCTGGTTAGAACGTACGACATGTATAGAACGGATCAACAGATAATATCCAAAATTTGGCCCCCGTCAATTTTGTCCATACTTAGATTAGGTTGGAAGATGTGGTCATATCGGTACTCTCTCACTCTCTCTCTCGTTTAGCTCTCATATAAAAGTTTTAAAATAACTCTCGAAAAGATTCAGTCAGACATAGATCAGGATAAAAATGGACTATATCCTTCCAAACCTTCAGGTTCCTCCTACAAGGACATGTTTCGGATCGATTTAATATTGTCTCCTCGGCCCCTATTACGACGGTACCATGTTTTCGGGAGCTCCAAAAACCCTTACTACTTTTTCATATAAAAAAATGTATATAAGTTCTAAAGAGCTATCGGAGGAATCAAATAAATGCATGTACGTGGTCATAACAGAAATTACACCAACTAAAGTGACTGGTGAGCACGAGCCTAACATTCATCAATTACTAATATAATCTATGTCGGACACTCTATCACAACATCTTAAATTTTTGTTTCATTGGAGCTTAAGGTATGTCTGAAATGCAAGTATACATTTCAAAATAGAATCAGGGGGGATGTTATTGATATAACCCTCATCAACAAAGACGAATCGGTTATCAGTGACTGGAGGGTATAGGAAGAATGTTCCCTTTTCGGATCATCGGAAGATTCTCTTTCAAGTCTTCGTTAACGTTATTCGACAACCACCATATAGAAATTCACGGAAAACCGACTGGAACAAAGATTTCAACCGGTCTGGTGGTCGAAAGATCTAGCTAATCTCAGGAAGACTAGCAGAAGACTCTACAACAAAGTCACTAAAACGAAATTGTCCACAGATTGGGAGAACTACAAAGTGTCTTTCAACAAGTACAAAAGTGAAATAAAGAAGGCTAAACACAGATCATGGGTCTGCTTTAGCGCGTCTATAGAAGGAGTAAAGAACGTTGCCAGATTCCGTAGAGTATTCTCGAAAGACGTCAAATCCATCATCAGTCAAATCTCCTAACCAAAACCCACTTTCCCAAATGCATGGATACACCAGATCGCTCAAGCGATCCAACCATGTGCAACCAAGCCACGGGGAGGTGAGCGTCACCGAAGAGACCATAAGTTGCACAAATATAGCTTGGGCGGTAAAAACTTCCAAGACCTTTAAATCACCTGATTCAAATGGTATCTGCCCTGCAATATTACAAAATGCACTGGAGGTATTGATTCCACACCTGGATCATATTTTCATGGCCTGTCTACGTCCTCCGGCTCTGTGGAGGGAGGTCACTGTGGCATACATTCCCAAAGGGGGGAAGTGAACTCACACACTTCCTACCAATCAGCCTATCTCCCTTTCTATTGAAAACCTTTGAAAGATTGCTTGACTTGGAATCAGGGCCACGCTTGAAAATAGTGTTATAAGTCCTGTCCAACATGCCAACATCAAAGGCAGATCGGTAGAGACTGCACTAAATGAAGTCGTAGGCCTTATCGAGAGGAATATAATGGGCTCAAACTATACGTTAGCAGCCTTTCTTGGCATATAAGGGGTATTTAAAAACGTTAATAAACACAAAGCACTCTTAGGTGTTAACTCTAAACTGATCAATTGGTTTGATGGAATGCTCAGCGGCAGGATAACACTATGCAACACTGAAAATGCAAACAACTTCAAGTATGCATTTTTTGAAAGTACGTATTTATACCAAAAAAACCCTAGTAGGGTTTTGTCCAGTCAGATCCAGCTCGGATTTTATAGCCCCATCTAAACCGGGATAAAACTATACTTTTTTGCTTTATCAGGCCTTTATCTCAGAAACGAATAGGAATTTGGCATTTCTGTCTTTAGCAATATTGTAGCCCTAAACTAGTAGAACTTATCTTTTGAAAAAGCCATATAAGAAAAACTCCATCTAGGGCATCAAAATCTATAAAATATAGACAATTTTACATAGTTGCTGAAATTCTGGTCAGTATCGGCTAAACTATTGGGAGATGAACCAAGTAACCTTTCGCAAAAATCTTCCAAATAAATTTCTCAACAATTCATTAGAACATTCTGAAACTCTAAAACGCTTACTTCATGTTGTTTCAGCGGTATTTTGCATCATATCTTTTACAACAGGTATTTCAAACACAGTTCACACCAACAGTTTATTCTCGCATTTCGGATTTCACTACGTTATTGACATTTTTGTTAAATCGTCGTTGAAAAATGTACTGAAAACAATGGCATAGAGGCATTTTACAACAATGACATGTTCTGAAGAGTTGTGTATTACATTCCAGGGAATATTTTTCCAAAAGAAAATATTCAGAAAAAATTAAAGGTTTTGGAGATACGGTGCGAAATGTATAAAAATTTTGGCAGTTTTGCATATATTTTGAAATTTGAGGTAATAAATGTAGTTCATTATTGCTCCAAATATTTTATTCTTGTCCTTATCTACAAATTTGCCTCAGAGGTCAGGAAAAGATTCGCATTGGTTTCAGAGATATAGCCCCGAATTTCTTTAAAAACTCAATATTTAACCATGTTTAGATGGGGCCATAAATTCCGAGCTGGATCTGACACAACAAAACCCAATTAGGGTTTTTTGTTGTTTGGGTCTGTACCTTAAAAATGTTGCACAGTCTGTCACCAGGGGCACACCACAAGCTGGCGTACTATCGTCACTGCTGTGGCTTCTGGTAATTAACGAAATGCTTAAGGAATTTGACCAACTACGGATAAAAACGATAGCTTATGCTGACACGTATAATGATCAGCGGGAAGTTCCCACAAACACTATCGGAACTCATGCAATTAGCTCTAGTCAAACGATCAAGATTGGCACACAACAATGGACTTGGGGTGAACCCATCTAAGACAGACCTCGCTCTGTTTACGAACAAAAGAAAAGTCAAACCATTTACCCTACTAAGAGGTAGTTTACACTATCTATCAATGTCATATGACACGAAATAAAAACATTCCATATCTACCCACGCAGACAATGTGGAGACGTAATTTTATTACATTTTTGCTGGTGTGGACGCGCAAAGTAAACGGCGTAAGGAAAATCCCCAATATTGTACATATTAGCGACTATATAATGATGGAAAATTTCATGTCATATGACATTTACATATAGTGTAAACTACCCCTAACGCTGGATGGACTAGCCCTGAAGCTATCTCCAAGGCCAAGTACATCGGCATTATCCTGGACCACCAACTAACGTGGAAAAGGACTGTCGAGGAACGTGCCAACAGAGGTCTTATAGCCCTTTATTCATGCAATAACTGCATTGATAAGAACAAAAACAGGGTAAATGCACAAAACGACCACGAAAACCCGACAAAATCGATTAGTTTTCAAAGAGAGCCGTACCTAAAATTTTCTGAGCGACATTTTAGCAGAATATTTCGAAGCTGAAAAACGTCATCTTGTGGTACTATTATAGCGTCTCTTAAAATAAAGGCCGAATAAAGGAAGCGAGTTAGAAAGTCGAAGTGCTCTACGAAAATAATCCTCATTCGATTTGACTGCAGACATGTCAGCTCAAAAATAAGCTAAACAACAGTGAACAAAGATATAACGCTAATTCCTCCAAGATGCAAAAGGGAAAAGGAGCAGCCATCTACAGAGATACCCTCAATCTACATCACTCATACAGGTTGAACGAAAATGGTAGCGTCTACCAAGCCGAAATCTTTGCGGTCATGAAAGCAGCAGGGTTGATAAAAAACATGGAAGAGGACAAAGCAGGCAATTTATGATGATGTTGACTACTGCAGGTTGTGCGCGGATGAGGAGGAGACGGAGGTGATCAAAAACCTATTGTGCCGCTGTCCAATGCTCGTGACCCGCAGAATGCGAGCCACGGGGGAGCACACGATCCAATTTCTGACTATCTTCGCCCAAACCGAGCCAGTAACCCTGCTTCTACTCGCCAAAGCTCTAAGATGGCTTCAGCGAGAAGGAACTACTGCACCATAACATGGCAAACTCTCTTCTCTAAACCTAAGTCGTATATTCCCTTCGCTATCTCTCAATTTCTTCTACACGGTGCGCCTTAAATAATTTTAAATGGAAGGTGCTTACACCTTGGAAGTTTTTGCAGATCCTGAAACTAGAATGCTCATAGATGAGATATCAAGAAACAAAAAAATCGCCGGAGGGATTTTCAAATAAATCGCGATTTAAGTTCACATTTTTAGGGTTTTTTTAGGTTTTCACGATTTTGCTTGGAAACCGCGAGTCTTATGTAAATGGGCACAAAACAAATTTTGTAGCTGTGAAAATTCTTCACAAGATTGGCCCATATGACATTTTCGTAGGTTTTATCGTTTTTGAGATATAGAAGTTCAAATTGAGACAATGCACTGACTGTATCGCCTCCATATAAAACAATGTCATTACTGCAATTTCCCAAATTAAAGTTATATATCTTGAAAATGGTACAACCTAGGAAAAAATAAATCATCCAATCAAAATCAAAACATCAGAATTTTCAGAGCTTCAACATTTTCATTAGTCCCTTTTTGATATGACTTTTCAAGCAAAATCTTGAAGACTTAAGATAAAAACCTAAAAATTCGAAATAAACCTCTATAAAACCTACGAAAAAAGCTAAAGGTCAATCTTGTAGAGAATTTTCACAGCTACAACATTTACTTTAGACTCATTTCGATACGACTTGCGGTTTCCAAGCAAAATCGTGAAAACCTAAAAAACCCATAAAATTGTGAATTTAGTAGCGATTTATTAGAAAATCCCTCCGGCGTTTTTTTTTTTGTTTCTTGAGATTTCTCATCTATGAGCATTGTAGTTTCAGAATCTGCAAAAACTTCCCAGGTGTAAGCACCTTTCATTTAAATTTGGTTAAGGCACACCTTGACTATTTTACATACACTTTATACACCTTTCTTCTTCCTCCTATGACACCTATTTCTCTTGCAGTACTTTAACAGGATGAACACAATGACAAAAGGTCTCCGAGTGGAGTGACTGTCTGTATAACAGCTGCGCGTCCTTTAACCTATGTCCGAGATCCTTAATTTTTTTATTGAAGTCACTCCTGTGTTGGTCCTCTTTACAGCGATATCATATTTTTCGTAGGGCATGAGCTAAATGTCCAAATGCTATAAATCCTACAGTGGGCGCACTATCTATTGAATGGAATGGAATGACTCCCAAAATAAGATCCCTTTAGAATGAACTATGTCGGTCCAGGTACCTCGTGCGCAACGTTTTTGCGCTTTAATCAAAAATCAAATTTATTAGCAACACTTAAGCATATATTTAAAATGACCAACACCGTTAATATAAATGTCCGAAATGTTTCGATATTTTTGTCGGCAAGTTCGTACGTCCAAAAAGGGCCAAAAATTTAATACATAATTTTTGGAGAAAGGATTTTGGTTGTTTAGCAGGTATTCGATCTATCCAGATGAAAGTTTAACACAGGCTGAGGGTATATCTCCGACTGATACTTTTTTACTTGTTTTGTTCTAAAATAATCCAACATGGGCGGCCTTCTGTTTCATCATTCTACCAACTTACATATTTCACATGAAGTATGGCACAACATGATCGATTCATTGTTATCATTATTTCACTAGCTTTCATATCGTTGAATAGGTTATCTTCTCGAAATTATTACAATAATTATAGACTTCAACAACGGAAATAATTATTTTTATTAAAATAAATTTATGAAGTACTAACCAACATAGACTACAAGACATGCAAACAAAACGTTTTGATAAAATACGGTTCTTCAGAAGCTCTCAAGGAATAATCTTCCAATGGAAAAATGTTACTTATTCGTGTTCACGAACTGGGTATAAGGTATAGATTTCTCAAATGTGATTTAGAAACATATAAAGATATGGATAATGAATGTATTTGCATTTAATTGCAAATATTCTAAAATACATTAGGGTGGTTCAGAATAAGATTTTCTTCTACAATGAGAAAATTATATATTATAGAGGAGTTTTCACATAGCTCTTGAGCTCCCCTCTAATCTCAACCCTTAAAATTGGTTGCAGTTTCCAAAACTCTTGGTTCCTGTTCGTCTTCTCCAATACCCCAAAAACTGTTGGGTCTACAATTATCCCTATCTCATGCAATTATTATGGATGTTTGAAGACAACTCTTCATGCCTGTATGAATGAACAAATGATAGAATGAATGAATGCATTGTGCAGTATTTGTATAATCCCGTCTTTATTTCATTTTTTACAACAATTTATAATTAAGGCTGTGTTAAACAATAGCAATTATCGTCATAATAAAGTTAATAATAGTAGTTCACTTAACAAGCACCACAACAACAACACACATACAGGTCTGGGCATAATTTATATACGCCCCACAAACATTTGTTCTGCCCGTTTGTCTGTCGCTCTGGAATCTACTGCGTGTATCTCCTGGGTTTCTTTCGAATTCTGAACTATTCATTCATTCAGTTGCTCATGGAATTGAGTTTTATGGCAAAGCAAAAAAGAATGCTACAAACGTTTGTGGAATATCCCCAACAATAGACGGATGACTTCAACGTGAGCAAACAGCACCCATTGACTTTTTAATATGTTTGAGTTGAGGTATGAACATGAAATGTATTTTATGCGGATTGCATTTAGACACGCATTCTCGACATAATTTTTCTGAACTGAAAATTATGAACAAAAACCAAGTCGTCCAAATACTCCAACATGTTTGGCATAACTTTTGTTGGGTATCTAACGCTGCTGCTGCTGATGATGATGATCTATTTCTTATTGTAGTTATTTGTTGTTATTTTTTTCTGTTCAGCCAACAACTTACATTGTCATGCATTGTGATTTAAGCTGCAATTACAATCTTTGAGCCAAATAAAAGTAGAATTTTTATTATTTTTGTATAACAGCAACCAATGGCAATGTTGGCTTGAAGTACTTCTAAGCAATGCTGAACATGTCTTGCCTCTGGCTAATGTTGTTTTCTAATCAGTTTATTGTATCTGAGGGTAATTATATTTGCAAGATTAAACTTCATATTGCAGAACTTTGGTTTTTATGAGAAAAAAAGCACGAAAACAGAAATGGTAAAAACCAAAAATGTTTAACAATCGATGAATTCGAGTTTCACCCACTCAGAATTCGCGAACTGTTACCATATTCTATATAGTATGACTGAAATTCTTTAAAATTAAGTGTTTTAGAAGGGATCCCATAATGACGACCGTTCAAATTCATTTTCGTGGAAGCTGTGTTTGCATCAATGTAGAAAAATGAGTAAAAATGGGTTGAAGGCACCAAGTTTTTTTATGTTCCTTTCCGATTTCTGGCTTAACCTTACCTTTTATAGACCTATGCCCAAAGAAAGAATCACAGAATACTCCATGGGCAACATGATACTAGTGTATTATTTTTCGATATATCCACTGCATCCGCCTAAAATTGATGTTGACATTTTGAAGCCGGAATTTCGGGGTTTTATAGTTTTTTTTTTTAATAATCCGGACGGGCAACAAGATAATATTACACTGTGCAACATTTTTAAGGTGATCTTGTGCAAACAATTCGAACTGATGATTTTTTGAAAGTACAGACCCAAACGACAAGAAACCCTAGTTGGGTTTTGTTGTGTCAGATCCAGCTCGGATTTTAATGCCTCATCTAAACATGGTTAAAAATTGAGTTTTTAAAGAAATTCGGGGCTATATCTCTGAAACCAATGCGAATCTTCTTCTGACCTCTGAAGCAAATTTGTAGATAGGGACAAGAACAACATTTTGGAGAAATAATGAACTCGAAAAACTACATTTATTGCCTATATATATGCAAAAATTCGACAATTTTTATACATTTCGCACTGTATCTACAAAACCGTTAATTTTTTCTGATTATTTTCTTTTGGAAAAATATTCCACGGAATGTAATACACAACTCTTCAGAACAGGTCATTGTTGTAAAATGCCTCTATCCCGTTGTTTTCAGTACATTTTTCAACGACGATTTAATAAAAAATGTCAATAATGTAGTGAAATCCGAAATGCGAGAATAAACTGTTGGTGTGAACTGTGTTTGAAATACGTATTGTAAAAGATATGATTCAAATTACCGCTGAAACTACATGAAGGAAGCATTTTAGAGTTTCAGAATGTTCTAAAGAATTGTTGAGAACTTTATTTAGAAGATTTTTGCAACGGTTACTTGGTTCAACTCCCAATAGTTTAGCCGATACTGACCAGAATTTCAGCAATTATGTAAAATTTTCTATATTTTATAGATTTTGATGTCCTAGATGGAGTTTTTTTATGTGGTTCTCTCAAAAGATAAGTTTTACTAGTTTAGGACTACAATATTGCCAAAGACAGCAAGGCAAAATTCCTATTCGTTTCTGAGATAAAGGCCTGATAAATGGAAAAAAGTGTATATTTAGCCCGGTTTAGATGAGGCCATAAAATCCGAACTGGATCTGACAGGACAAAACCCTACTAGGGTTTTTGTAGTCTAAAGTTGTTTGGATTTTCAGTGTTGCATAGTGTTACAAGCTCATAATAGGATTGTAGAACTCATGATTATACGTCGTTTAATGTATATCTCATGCTTAAAGTATCCTAGTAATTGGAGTCTAAAGGCCAAAACTTGAGCCCATAATGAGCCCATCCGCGATCGAATCCATCCACCTAAACCGCGGATACAGATACCTTGAAAATAGGAAAATCTGCAAAAATATTTTTTGACAAAATTGCGTACCACACCGCGATTTTCTTTAAAAAAATTTTACATAAATGGAATCCTTTATACGCGATTATAAAATTTGCGAAAACGCGTGTCATAAATTACAGAGATACGCCAGTAATATGTCGTTTTTTCGCAAAATAAAATGTGGAGGCACATCCGCGTTTCTTAGAGAATCTATTTGAAATAGGTTTATATTGACGTATTTTTGATCGGCGCTAACGAAACCGGGTGACGCTAATGAAACTGGGTGACGTAGGGGATGTAGGATGCCAAGGAACGGTCCTGACCGGCTTTCACATGGCAAAGCCCAGGATTTATCTTTGTCCCTCTTTCGTCTCAAGTGGACACTGACCTCCCAGTGGTGTCACCTGGGGAACTGCCGAGCGTTCACTCATAAGAACGTTAAAAACTTGGGTTTAGGTGTCAAATTAGTAACCGTCCCCTAGAAAAAACAGCCTACTATGAAAAACATACGGCAAGCAAAACAAACCCCTCTAACGTTGACGAACCCCGCAAACGTTTTAAGGACCATAATCTGCGAATCTGCACCTGGAATGTTCGCACTCTTTATAGAGAAGGTTCAGTTTACGCATTGGGAGATGTACTTAAACAGTGCAAGGCCGACATTACTGCCATACAGAAAATACGATGGAATGGGAAAGGCGTCACAACAACACCTAAAGGTGACGCACTGTATTATAGCTGCCATGACACAAAGCATGAGTTTGGTTGCGGATTTGTAGTTGGTCGGAGGTTAAAAGAGCTTTATTTGCGCTCATGCTCCCACTGACATGCCCATGACATTAAAATCATTCTAGGCGTTTTTAATGCCAAAATTGGAAAGGAGAATATCTTTGGCCCATCAGTCGGGAAATTCAGTCTCCACACTGAAACATCTGACAATGGTATGAGGCTGACAGACTTTGCAGCTGCAAAAAACATGGTAGTTAGCAGTGCCAGATTTAAGCATATTCATATTCACAAGGACACCTGGCTGTCTCTAGATCAGAAAACAAGAAGTCAAATTGATCACGTTGTGATAGATGGAAGACACTCATCGAGCGTGTTGGATGTACGATCGTTCCGAGGAGCAAATATAGACTCGGACCACTACCTTATTGCAGCAAAGATACGTACCCGTCTAAACGTTACAAATAAAGCACGAACAGATACAACGCGGAACTTGGACATCGGTACGCTGCAAACACAACAGATAGGCACAGCATATTCCACTCAAAAAGCCCAATTGCTTAATGCAAGCACTCCTCGTCCCGATAACATGCAAACAGCAGCAAAATCCATACTTGGATACCAGATACCTTCACCAAGGAATGCGGCATTTAGGGCTACTCTACAATCAGTAGCAACGCGTAGCACACGATAGAGGTATCGGGAGAAAAGGAGAGAGGAGAAACGTCTTTTTCGCAGGAAAAAGAGAGAAATGGAAAGACGGGAGTGTGAATAAATCGAGATGTACCGGAGCCAGAATGAAGTCCGAAAGTTCTACCAAAGAGCGAAACATCAAGCTGATGGCTTTGGTACAGGCACATCCTCCTGTAGAGACGAGAAAGGAAATTGGGAACTGATACAGATAGTGTGCTCAGGACATGGAAAGAACATTTCTCCAAACTAATGGTATCCGATAGTATCGAAGACCGCGAAGATACCACGGATCCAACCCACCCACGTATACCACCCGGCCAAGATGAGGTAAGGACAGCAGGACCTGATGGCCTACCAGCCGAACTGTTTTAAACCGAGGCGACACGCTGATAAGGTGTATGCATCAGCTAGTTAGCTCTATCTGGCAGGAAGAACGCGTACCCGACGATTGGAACCTGAGCATCCTGTGTCCCGTCCATAAGAAAGGAGATAAGACTGCAAGCTCTAACTATAGGGGCATAAGTCTACTCCCTATTGCCTACAAGATCGTGTCAGGGATGTTGTGCGACCGACTAAAGCCAATGGTCAACGAAATAATTGGACCATACCAATGTGGATTTAGACCTGGCAAGTCCATCATTGACCAGATATTTACCCTGTGGCACATCCTGGAGAAGACCCAAGAGATGCAGATCGACACCTACCACCTTTTTGTCGATAATAAAGCAGCCTTCGAGAGCCCGCTACGTTCAAAGGTATTCCAAGCCATGTCTGAATTTGGTATCCCCGCAAAGCTCATTCGGCTTTGTAAAATGACTCTAACTGACACAAGATCTTCAGTTAAAATAGGAAATAACCTCTCCGAAGAGTTTTGTAGCAAAAGAGGTTTCAGACAAGGAGGCAGCCTTTCGTGTGACCTCTTCAACATCCTGCTAGAAGAGGCTATACGAGAGGCAAACGTCAAAAGAAGTGGCACAATCTACGCCAATAGTCACATGTTACTTGCTTATGCTGATGATATAGACATCATGGGACGATTAGTAAATAGATAACCGATACCTTCATGAAAGTCGAAGGATAATCTGCTAAAGTGGGTCTGGCGGTAAACGGCGAGAAGACCAGTTTGATGGTGTCGACGCGCTATGCCCCCTTTGAGATCGGACCAACTGTTGAAATTGGTTCCTATAATTTTGAGGTAGTAAAAGACTTCGTCTACCTCGGCACCTCCGAAAACACAACAAACGACATCAGTTGTGAAATAAAAAGAAGAATTGTATTAGCCAACAGATGCTACTTTGTCTTAAGTAAGCAGTTTAAAAACAAAGCCACAACTTGTCAAACAAAAATAACGCTTTACAAAAACTGATACTACCCGTGCTGATGTATGGTTTCGAAGCCTGGGTACTTGCGCAAGCAGATAAGGCAGTGCTTGGCGTGTTTGAGAGAAAAATCCTTCGAAAGATCTACGGGCCAATCTGCGTTGACGGCGAACATCGAAGTCGTATGAACCATGAGCTGTATCTGCTAGGCTAGGCCATATCATAAGAATGAGCGATGATGAACCCGCTAAAAAGGCGTATAAATTCGAGCCACATGGCGGTGCACGCAGAATTGGCAGGCCAAAGAATAGATGGCGCAAACAAGTGGATGAAGAGATGACAAGGCGCGGTATTCCAAAAAGCGAAGCACGAAACAGAGAGAATTGAAGATCTTTTCTTAGTTCGGTCTATGGAACAAATGTTCTGTAATGGGCCACTTTAAGGTTTTGGCAGATGATAGTGGCAGTTACAGATACGAAAGGGTGCGCGTGTTATTTCTCCGGCAATTTACAGACCACTATGAGAGTAGTTGTAACAGTATTTGATATGTTTGTATGTCACTTCCCTGCTTAATCAGGCTCTGGGTCTATATCCAGTTGTAGGTATATTGCTGCTTCGATGGGCTATAACCACAGACCTACTGGAGTTAGTTGAGTAGGTTTGGCAGGGCAATTGAAAACGTATGGGCCTGTGCCGCATGCAGGGCAGATGTTATGTACGGTGTCATAGATCCTTGTTTGTCGTTCTCCGATACAGTCAATTCATTGTCCTAATTTGAACTTTATCTCAATAACTGTACAAACTACGAAGATATCGTAAAAGTCACTCTTGTAGGGAATTTTCATAGCTACACCATTTTCTTTAGTTTTGTTTCAATAGGACTTGCGGTTTCCAAGCAAAATCGTGAAAACCTAAAACACCCTTAAAAATGTCAACTTGAATCGCGATTTACTTAAAAAGCGCTCCGGCGATTTTTTTTTATTTTTCTCCTCTATGAACAAGTTTCAGAATCCGCAAAAACTTTCTAGGTGTAAGCACCTTCCATTTAAATATGGTTCAAAAGCACCGTGTGTCGTCTAGAGGGAGGAATACAGAGGTTAAAAAGTAATGGAGAAATCATCCCACCAACGTTTCAAACTTGGATGGAGGGTTGTCTGCTCGATGGTTCAAAAGCACCGTGTGTCGTCTAGAGGGGAGGAATACAGAGGTTAAAAAGTAATGGAAAAATCATCCCACCAACGTTTCAAACTTGGATGGATGGTTGTCTGCTCGATGCCCTCAAACAGCGTAGAGTGCTCGACAGATTTAGCCATTTAGTCCGCTTATGTTCACCGACCAATCTGTTAACTCTCAGTGTCACCTCCCTGACTCTGGGATCACTGGGGTTAGACCGACCAAGCTCATCAGGCTCATTTGCTAATCTCGTCGCCTCTGCTGGGAAGATTGTTCTCCCTTCGGGTATTCGACTGATGTCTCGGAACGCTAACCTAACATTAGAAGGGTTGGGCAGATTCTTGAAGCGGTGATTAGTGAACTCCCCACACGGAATCTCAATGGTAATGCTAAAGCAACTGGATGTATCCGGAGTTGAGTAATTGACAAGTCTCCCCAATTTGTCGTTAGTCACACACCAGCAGACGGGGAAATTGATAGTGGGTCCCGCTACTGCAGCCAGGCAAAGATGCCAACAGAGCCAAATCGTAAGGTCCGATTTCCTTTCTGTAGACAGTAGCGACGATCCTAAAGGAACTATTCCTCCCCATGAAGATAAGCAGTTTTATAGTTGCCTAACATCAGCATTGATTTCCGTTAACCACGCCAAGCTGTTCGACGACATATAGAAGACTTTCCTTTAGCCTCGTCTAAAACGTTGGATAATCAACTATATATTTGGAAGTCAGTCATTTGTAGAGACCAGAAATAAAAAGTCGAAGACCCGTGGAGTGAAAGAGAGAGTTCTCCAAGGCGGAACTTTTTAACCTATAACTTTCTGAAATTACACACTCTCCGGACGACATGCAAATCGTAATGTATGCGGATGATTATACAATTTTGGTGTCGGGATCTATCGTCGTTGACATATGTGGTAGGTTAAACATCAACAAAGCTCAGTACAGTTCTTCTATTTGAATTTGAAAATATTCGCTGACAAATATAGAGCCACAGTGTTCACCACTTGCACCATTTCGCCCGTCGGACCACTAACTATCCCAAGATATTGGTTCGTTCAGCGCAAGCCATAGCTATTTGCGACAAGATCAGATGTAGACAAGGTCCCCAAGTCGCTGGCCGGACACTGTTCGATTGCATACAAAGAAACCTTGTCGACCTCTTACAAAGCTAAAGGCTGGTCTGTGGCAAGCTATTCGGTGCCAGAGTGGTATGCCATTGTATGTGCTACGCAATGGAAGAATATTCAAACCTGCCAAATACCGTCCTAAGGACTGCAACAGGCTGGCTCGTCATGACACCAGCGCATCCCCTTCATTATTTGACGATGATTTTACCGATGCAGAAGCACAACAATATGTTGTTGATGCAGTATCTGCTTAGATGAACCCATGAGCATCCCTCTCATATTGGGGGAGACCTGGCCTCTCCTCTAGCACTACAAGTGGGATCTTAATGATCTAGAGCCGCTTCCAACACAACACATAACAACCACAACTCAAGTAAAATGTTGAGAGGTGAAAAAGGTAGTGCTGTCGTTTGCTTAAATGATTTTTAATTTAACAGTACATCAACGCACCCGATGTTTGTGTAGATTTTTTATTAACATCGGCTGCAAAAATCTGTTGATATGGATTGTCCTTTTACCACCCAGTCTAATGATACCACTGGTAGATAGGTTTTACTTGTCAGAAAAGGCAATATTACCCTAAAGTTTTTTGCCATCGCTGACAATTGTTTGATCTAGTCTTAACGCGGCACCAGAGACATGCAGTCAGCGGGTATGCTAACAATTGGTGGCACCCATGTTATTGCCAAGATAGACAAAACGTTGTATGTGTCAACTGTCAACTCGACTTTGGACATTTGATATATCAAAACATAGAAGTTTCCACAGTTTATCCTCCTTTTTACCTGGTTATTTTAAAATTTTTTGTAAAGGTATTTTTGTAAAGGTAGCGATTTGTTTGTTAGTCTTAAGCCACATTGATCTGCAATTAAAAATATCACCAATATTACTGGGAGTGTATTTTGCCACCGTTGAAACTTTGAAGTTGCCTGGACGGGAAATAGAACCCACCACCATTAGCGTGCAAGGCGGGTGTGCCATTGCCACGGTGGCATCCGATTTGGTAGATAGATATTTAATGTACATATGACACTCTTCGGTTATCCTGCACGTAGCAGGAAATAAATTGGTTTCTCTGTAATTGGATTTCATTAGTCGTATGCATCCCATTTTCCCTTTTTTCATGAAACACTTAAAAACAACACCAAATCATTCTAAGGCCACAATTTTAATGTAATATCTCCCATAACGGACTTCGAAGCTTAAGCTCTAAATTTATTAAAAAAGGTTCCCGCCACGAAATTGACAAATTCAGATACCAAATCGACATTGAATCGGCAACTCTGAGAGTCGTGTTTAGGTTGTATCTTGACATATCGGAATTAGAGTTGGGCAATCTAGTTCCTAGTTCCTTGTACTAGTTCCAAAGCGTATGAGTAACATCATGAAATATAACGTGTGATAGTAAGTATACGCAGTTTGTTCAAAGAAAAAATGTGGGCCATTGGAACTGCGAAAGGAACTAGATAGTTCCAAATAGTTCCTTTGGCACAACTCTAATCGGAATGATGTCCGTTCTCTTATAAATTCCTACCCAAGAATAATTTTCGACAAAAATAGTTATAATTACTAATTATTATTAATTTTTATGCTTCCGTGGATTTATTTTTTGCACTAAATTAAAAATACGAAACAGTGGATAACCTTAATTAAAACATAATTTAATATATATTTAAAGCATTTCTTATGATTATATTTTATTAAACTTAAACGTATACGTTATAATTGCATATCATTAAAATGCCACTCATACGCCACCCATCTCTCCAACAATAAAATAAGTCTTAATTTCCTGTCGAAGAATACGAGGAAGAAATAAAAACATCTTCGAAGAAATCCCTTGGGAGTACACAAGAGATCTTTTTAACAACCACTTCAATATTGTTTGCGCTACTTTTATGATTTGTACAGGTTCCCATCATTAAAGAAAGAGGCACAAAAAACATAACCGTTAGGTTATTGCTTTAACTGGCGTTCTCCATGCCTTTGTCATATGCCACGCCTTTATTGACAACAGACGTTATAAAGTGGTAGGTGGTATTGAATGGGAAAAAAACTCACAAATACCAAATAAAACAAAATACAAGAAAACAACAAATATCCATTAAATTTGGTGCCGAATTGTTGTTGCTGTGCTACGGTGTGTGAGAGCAATTTCCAATGGTTAACGAGACAAAAAATAGTCTGTAGATTCCAATTTCTGTTTTATTTTTTTTTAGTTTTTTATTTAACGGTTTTTAGTTTTCCTTCGTATAATGTGGGACAGAGTAAGCTATAAATGTTTTTAGTTTGTATGAGGTTGTTGTATATTTGTTGTTGGAAATCTTGTATATTTTTTTCATAGAAAAAATCGCGAATTATAACTTGTACGTGAGTAGGGATGTTACAAAGAAAATTTTGCCGTCAGGATGCACGGACCACAGGCAGATTATTCCTTTACAATATTAATACAATTATAAGAATTTATATTAAAAATCAAAAATGACCTTCTTTAATTTAATATTGTCCACCAGAAGTGAAACATACAATTTCAAATCCGACAGAGGGTTATGACAATGCTTCCAAAAAACGCCTAAAGCAAAATAAGTATTCTCTCCATCCGAAACGCATAAAGTCAAAATCACGATTTACAGGATAAAATACGTTAACTTTATAATTTATATTTTGTATTTTATATTTTACTAGCTGAACCAGATGCGCTTCGCTACCCCAACTAAGATAAAATGTAAGAAAATGACTATAATTATATTGACATAAAGGTTAACATTAATTATATATTTAAATACATAAATACAGGATATACGAATGCGTTCTCCGTCCGTTCTGTGCTGTGAAGGAGTTTATAAAGTGTATTGCAGGAGGTAACACACCTCATATATCCTTTGTGACTATAAGTATTAACATTCAATTTGAAAAATAATAAATTTTATACCCTACACCACTATGTGGGGAGGGTAATATAAGTTGGTACATATATACCAAAATGAATGTCTCGACGAGCTGAGTCGATTTGGCTATGTGTATCCGTCCGTCCGTTGTCCGTCTGTCCATATAAAACTTGTAATAACGCTACAGGTCGCAATTTTAATACGATCGTCACCAAATTTTGGGTGTCGATGAAGGTTCCCGAGAAACCTATTGATTTTTGTGATTGTCGGATAATAATCAGGGGTCGGAATGGGCAAAAAACTTATATGGAGAAAAGTCAAAATTTTACTTCAATGGGAATATCTCCGCTTCTATATGGGGTATATTAAAAGCAAAACCTGCCAATGAAAGTAGAACATATCACCTTTGCAACGATGCAACGTAGATTGTCAAAGATATCGCAACAGAACCCAACTTTTCATTTTAGCGATTTTAATAATAATGACGAATATCACAGCTGTGGTTGGGGACCTTCCAAAAACAACTATGAAAGTAGAAAATCCCATCTTTACAATGATGTAACTGCGTAGGTGGCCAAATGACGGAGATATCGCAATAGTCGGTAATACAGGGTGTGTTTTTTAAGCCCCATAGAACTTGAAATTGTAAAAAATAACACAAAAAATTAAATTGTAATCATTTTTTTTATTCGAAAGATCAATACGTGACATTAACATTTGAAAATGATTTCGGGCATATGGGCACCAAGGCTGTTCTTGAAGAGGTGCATTCTGGACGTCCAATTTTTGGCCACTTTTCGAGCACTTCTGGCCGTATGTCACGAATAACACGAACAATGCTGGCCTCCAAGGCATCAATTGTTGCTGGTTTATCAGCATAAACCAGTGACTTCACGTAGCCCCACAGGAAATAATCGAGAGGTATCAAATCGCACGACCTTGGAGGCCACTTCTCGAAATCAACTTATCGCCAAATTTTGATTTCAATAAGTCGATGGTTGCGTTCGCCGTATGGCACGTAGCGCCATCCTGTTGAAACCACATCTCCTCCGGATCAATGTCATCCATATTTTCAAACAAAAAATCATTGATCATGGTGCGGTAACGATCTCCATTGACCGTAACGCGAGCTCCGTCCTAATTTTTGAAGAAATAAGGTCCGATGATGCCACCAGCGTGAAAACCGCACCATACGGTGCATTTTTCTAGATGTAATGGAGTCTGTAGGGTCTCTTGTGGATTGGTCTCACTCCATATGCGGCAATTTTGCTTATTAACAAACCCGTTAAGCCAAAAATGCGCCTCATCGCTGAACACAATTTTGGGATAAAAAAAACGGGTCCTTTGCCAACTGCTCTAGAGCCCAATCGGCGAAAGAACGACGCATATAATGGTCTCGTGGCTTCAATTTCTTCAAGCGTGAGTCTATTCAT
Organism: Musca autumnalis; assembly: GCF_047663935.1. Lineage (NCBI taxonomy): Eukaryota > Metazoa > Arthropoda > Insecta > Diptera > Muscidae > Musca > Musca autumnalis. The sequence continues at coordinate 15,819,668 of NW_027411977.1, read as the reverse complement.
GATGATTTGTCAGAGTATACTGAAACAAATAAAAAAAAAGTTTCATCACAATTTAATTTTTTGTGTTAATTTTTACAATTTAAAGTTCTATCTAGCTTAAAAAAACACCCTTTACTTCCCATTTTTTTTTTAATTTTTTTGTAATCACGCTACACTTCGCAAGTTTAATTGGATCGTCACAAAATCTTGGGTGTTAATGGGGGTCCCATAGAGGAAAAAACCAATTGATTTTGGTAATGGTCGGATAATATTCAGGGGTCGGAATGTGAAAGGAAAACTTATTTGGAAAAAAGGCCAATTTTTTTTTCAAAGTGAATATCTTTCTTCTGTAAGGGGTATATCGAAAGCAAAACCTGGCAAGGAAAGTAGAAAATATCGCCTTTGCAGCGATGTAACGTAGATTGTCGTAGGTGGTCAAACAAAGAAGATATCCCAATAGCCGCTAATAGAACCCAACTTTTCATTTTTGCGATTTTAATAATAAAAACGAATATTACAGCTTTGGTTGGGAACCTCCAAAAAACAGAGTCTGACTATGAAAATAGAAAATCCCATCTTTACAATGATGCAAAGTAGGTTGTCATAGGTGGTCAAACAACAGGGATATCGCAATAGTCGGTAATGCATCCCTTTTTCCATTTTTGTGCAATCACATTACAGGTAGGAATTTTAATCGGACCCTCCCGAAATTTTGGTGGTAGATGGGGGTCTCACAAATACTTAACTTAAGATGGGCCATATCGGTACACTCCTTCGAGTACATCTCCCACAAAAGTTCAAAAATGTTCGGAACATTTGTGCGCACGATAACTCATGAAGGAAGTAACAGATTTCGTCCATGCTATGCTCATCCTGAAATTTCTACCAGACTGAGATGAGGTTCCAATATGGACTCAATCGGTCCTCCCACACAAAATTTCGGAGAAGTTCAGTTTAGGACCAGCTCTCAAATCGCTTTGATTTTTGTTGTAACAACAACAACTGCCTCCATACGACGGTACAAGTCTCATCAGGGGCAAGCCCATACTTCCTGACAAAATAGCCTGAAAGTTCTAGAAAAAAACACTATGACACAGTGTGTAGTTGTTGGAGCGCATAGCAACCCTCGAACGGATCTGCCGTTTCCGTCCAACATTTGGTCTTCGTAATATTTTGTCCAAACTTTGTTTAAGTTCGAAGATTTGCCATATCGGTCCACTTTGTCAGCTACTTCCCCAACAAAAGTTCAAAAATGTTCGGAAAAATTGTGCGCACGATAACTCTTGGAGGTATTTACCGATTTGGTCCATACTTTACACATCCTAATATATCTACCAGACATAGATCAGGTTCGAATATGGACTATATGTGTCCACTTCTTCGGGTACCAGCCACAGAAAAATTCGGACAAGTTCGCTTTAAGACCTGCTCTCGACTCACTTTGATTTTTGTTGAAGCGATTTGCATTCGCTACCTCCATTACGACGGTAAAAGTTTTTTCAGGGGAAAGTCCATATTTCTTAGGAAAACAGCCCGAAAGGTGTAAAAAACCCCTATGTCACTATACGTGGCGGTCGGAGAACACGATAACTCTCGAACTGTTCAGCCGATTTGGTCCAACATTTGGTCTTCGTCATATTATATCATGGGCAATACCGGTCCACAATATTCGGTCCTTCTTTGGATCTCCTAACATTTTGTCAAAATTTAGTTTAACTTCTAACATTCGATCTTTCCGTAGGTGAAAGTTTCACTTCACCTTGGCTGAGGGTATATATCTGTCGGCAAAGCCGACTGACACTTTTTTACTTGTTGAGCTTTAATCCTATCCATACTTTTGTCGGTTAATATGCACAAAATTTTGAAAACCTTCCTAATACATAAGTTTTTTTTAAGTATTTCAATCCAAACGGGCTGAAGGTATTACTCTGTCGACAAAGCCGACTGATACTTTTTTACTTGTTTATTTTTATACCCTATACCACAATGTGGAAAATGGTATAATAAGTTTGTTTTGGTAAAAATTCATGTAACACCGCGAAATATTCGTTGGAGACCCCCAATGTGGTATACCAATTTTCATATCTCGACGAGATAAAGCGATTTTGAGATGTGTGTCCGTCCGTCCGTCTGTCCATTATAAATTGTAAACACGCTCCAGGCCGCAATTATGGACCAATCGCCACAAAATTTTGTATGGAGGTCGGGTTCAGATAAGAATAGATCCCCATTCACATTGGTGATAATCGTGAAACATTTAGCGGGTGAAATGAACCAAAAACATAATATTTATCCAATTTTCTAGCGGCTCTGTAGGTCTCAATAATAGTCCGATCAACGCGTAATTTTAAATAAGGTAAGAGTATATCACAAAGGAGAAGCTTGCAATTTGAGATGGCAATCGGATAATATTTATTTAATGGACCAAAACTTTTGTGTGAAAATTGTGAAAATTTTTAATATACAGCTTATATCTTAATTCCTGGAAGTGACATTCCGGACAAGTGAGATATACTTGAAAGCGGAACGCTTGACCTTTCAATTGATGCCAATTATGTTGGTGTGCATGATCAGATAACAGAGTTTCAGCCTAATATATTCCGTTATTTGTTTGTAGTGTAATAATAAACTCGCTAGAAGTCGCAATTATACATCAATAGCCACGAAATTTTGCACCGGGTAAGAGTATAGGTCGAAAAAGATGCCTACAATTTTGAATGATGATCTGATATTCTTTAGCGGGTGAAATGGACCATTACTTTTGTATGAAAAATATAAAATTTTTATTTTTGGTCGATATTTTAATTCCTTAAGGACATATACATTTCGCAAAGTAGCCTACTTATGGGAAAAAACTACTGACCTTTCCTCTGATGTAAATTGCAATAAAGTGTTTGCCAGATAACGGGCGTACTGCCTAATATATAATGGGTTCTGTGTAGAGAACAACATTTTTATCCCATGCTACATATTGTTTCTCCAAAAGTTTATAAAACACCACGAAATATTCGTCCTAGACCCCTTATTTGATATGCCAAAATTCATATCTCGACGAGATAAAGCAATTTAGTGATGGGTGTCCGTCCATTAAAAATTGTAAACAAGCTTAAGATCGCAATTATGGACCGATTGTAACGATTTTTTTAAGGAGGTTGGGTTCGGGCCAGAATAGAAATGATTAGTTTTTGGTGATGATCGTGATGAAATGTACCAAAAACAAAATTTTAACCAATTTTGTAGCGGCTCTGTTGGTCAAAATAATAGCCCGCAAAATTTTAAAAAAAAGTTTGAGTTTATGATGAAGAAGAAGTGTACAAACCAACGTGAAGGTCAGATAATACTTAGCGGGTTAAATTGGCTGAAACTTTTGTGTGAAATTGGTAAAAATGTCAATAACGTAGCGGTTAAACAACGGAAGTAGTAGTACTACATAAGTAGGTTTCATTACATTTCATTTCCTGCTACAAAAATGTCTTTGTCATGCTAGATAACTTTTTGGTTTTGGTCATAAGTATTATACATTACATCTCTGATATTTGATAATTAAATTTTCACAATCATTGAAAAGAAGTTCCATAGGGTATCCCATGGTCGGCTCCGTCTGACTATAGACTTTTCTTACTTGTTTAAAAATAGGGTATAGGGGAAGTACTCCGCCCAGCAGTTTTTGTGGAAATTATTAAAATTGAAAATTTTTTGCATAAAAACCAAAGTCTGGTTATGGCGAACATTTCACAAAAATAATTACCCAAATTGGTCCAGCCGTCCTCAACTGATGCCATTAACAACGAAAGACATTTGATTTTTATTTATAAGGATTTTATTCATATATTATATTTTATTCATATTTTATATTTCAGATTTTGTATTTTATATTTTATAGTTTATATTTCATATGAGTCAATCAATCAATCCTAGGTGCGCGATATACCTAGGACTCCTATCTTTTTTTATGAAAGGCCTCTCTACCAAAGTGTCCGTTATTGATAACTACCAAATCCAGTCCTGTTTAAAAGAACACATTAAAACATACATACCTCTATATCTGTATGTATGTGTACAAAACAACTCCGCCCATTTTTAACGCGCGCGCATCCATTTGCTGAGTATAGCTAACGACTACCATTAGATACAAAACGAAAGAAAACGATGTGACTAATGGTATATTTGGCCCCGAAGTAAACGAACTCTCATCCAAAGATGCGAGAATACAAATGCATGCTTATATTCATACTCCTAATGGAGAACCTACAGCCATTCCTCTCAAATAATCCCAACACACAATACAAATGTTTTATGTTACGAGCATATCCTTATTTAAGGATGTTCCACAATGAAACATCTCAACAAATAAAAATGCTGCATTTCATTAGAGGATACAACTAGCAAAGATACACACATAGTACATACCTAAATATACACTCACAGGACAGAGTAAAACTTTCCCACCTACATTTGGGGATTGGCATTTTAAGATGTGTGATGAACTATTTTCTATATATACATACTATATGTGTATTTATTTATGTCTAAGTGTACATAGGTAGGTACATATGCTCGTGTCTAAATGGAACTGTCAAGGATGCACTTTATATAGTCTATATAATTTCATGTCTGTTCCTTTTATGTCCACATGCCATCAGCACCATTCTAAGTATTTTCTCTTTGGTCTGTAAAAAAATATTCGCATGTTATGTCGCTTTTTATACCCTACATTGGTTACCCTATTGGTTATTTTAAGCTAACCATGCCATTTGTAACATATGGATTCTTGGTTAAGGTTATATTTCATCTTTAGAGCCCCAGGCTCCATGTACATTTAACGCTGTACATTGATGCACATTTATTATATATTTTACCATTAGCCTTACTTCGAAAAAAGCTAACAAATTTTTACAAAAATTTATTTTTAATAAGGTTAACGAAATATTTTTAATAAGGTCGACGTCCTTGAACTGCAAAAAAGTGCAATTTTTAACTTATTTTAGGAAGGGGTTGTCCGACATATACCTCCTTGCAACTTCAAGTACAGTTGTAAGAAATGTTATTAGATGCTAGAAAGCTAAACTGAAAAGACCCCAAAATTCACCATTTCCACCAACAGCTAAAATGAAAAAAAAAACTTCAGCAAATAACAACAACAATCGGAGTGACACTCAACCATATGAGAAAATTCATCCTATGAAACTCAACCCGGTTTGTGCGCTAACTTAAACAAGATTTTAGAAGGCAAGGGTTTTGAGAAGAAATTATTACTATAGTTTTTTATTACTTTACTAAGCACTTTTTCATTTATAACTAATTAGTTTTAGATTCCCTGGGAGTTTTCATGTTTTTTAGTTTTCTTTCCATTGTGAAGGGTACACCAAATTCGGCTCGGACGAACATAACACAATTTCCTCCCATATTTTTTCTAACAACCATCCACTTTTTTCAATTTGTTTAATTCAAAATTACATTCCATTTGGCGACAGTTTTCTGTTTTTATTTCATTCATTTCATCACCAACATCTTCTTGGTGTTCGTTTCTCATTTGCTTCTTCTGTTTGATGGTGGTGTCCTGTAGAAGAACGTTTATGCATATAAATTAAAATTTGCACCTTTGTGACACTTTACCATAATATTTTCCTAGATATTCGTTTTTTTTATTTCGAACTGGGGGTTCTGTTTCCTGATGAATATTTTGCCACATGGATTTTTTTGGTCTCGTTCGTTGGTTGCTTTGACTGTTACAGCATCACTTTGGCATCTATTTTGCATCCCAGACCATATGCAGTCATCATACTGGTACTTAGGTGTTAAAATTACCACAGGACTGTAAGGCGAGTGAGTGTGTAAGCGTGTGTGTGTGTTCCTGTATTATTTAAAATGTATTTGTCAAAGGAAAAACAAAATAATAATTTTATACGCGGTCCCATAATGGAATATATGTATGTATGTTCCTTTGCCGCATTATCATCAAAGGCAGCAGCAAGGTGTCTTATTTTTTATTTGAATATTATTTTTTTAGATTTAATATTTTCTTTTTTGTCGTATTTGTCACTTCTATCCATATTTGAGTTATGAATTTACAAAATATGTTAAAATAAATAACAAAAAATGCATATAAAATAAAAGCTAAATATGTTTTTTGTTGTTCTATTTTATTTAATGGGTCTCGGTGTTCATTGCAGGAGGACGAGGTTTAAGGATTCAGATTGGTTTTTTATTAAACCCAGATTGCATTAGGTGGATTAATGGAAAATGTATTCTTTATAACGCTGATTAAACCGTTGATGACATTTTTCATTTTGCAAAGGATGCAACAAAAATGGGGAAGCTACGTTTTTCTTTTAACTAACCAATTTTTAGAATGGGAAGAATTTTGTATTCATTTAAATATAAAGTTGATATTTTCTAATATATAAAATATAAACTTATTTTTATATTTTGTAATACATTGTCCATTTAAAGATAAACATAGCTTGAAACATTGACTAACAAATCAGAACGGGTGTATAACCAATTCAACCTAAGATTACTAAATTGATGTTTTAGGCTGATATCAAGAAAGGAATTATATTGATTGAATTCCATTGAACAAAAATATAAGAAACAAGTAACAAAGTATCAGTCGGCTTTGCCGACAGATTTATACCCTCAGTCTGTGACAGAATGAAAAGAAGCAAACCCGATCAGGTATCAACCTGATCTTAAGCCATATTAAAATTTGACGTAAGTTTGGAAGAAAAATTATTATGTGCAAATATTGGACCAAATTGAGGACTCCCTTTAAGAGCCATAGTTTTTGGCCGTAGGACTTTTACAGGTTTAGGGTAATTATGTCAATCAGTATGGACTTACTATAAAAATTACATAATTAGGCGCTAGGAAAACTATCATAGATATGTCCCCAAACTGCACACTTGCGACAAATTTTGAAATTTTCTGTGGGGGATAACTGAAGGAAGAAGAAATAAATATTACGATGCCCAAAAGTTTGACTCCTTCTTAACTTAGTTGGTCACCGTGGATTTTTTTTTGTTTTTGAGCTATTAGACCTTTGTAATCAAAAGTAATCAATTTTAACTACATCCCACTTTAAACTTGTTGTTTTTAAATTTGAAAACAACAAATATGGGATTAAGCTTGACTACATACAAATAGTAAGTAAAACACACATCTCAACAAAACTGCCAAAGTGAATCGGAAAAATATTATGAGAACCAGTCAGACGGACATGACTTAATCGACTCAAAATTGTCTGAAAAGGAATTCGTCCAAACATACTTGGGGTATAGAACCATTATTTCGATGAGGCACATTTTCATCGTATCATAGTATATACACTCCACGTCAGTAAAATAGAACACCTAATTTTTTGTTAATGTTAGCGTATTTATCCCAAAACGAATGAATCTACGATTTTAATCTTGTAGGGATTTAAAGCCTATGATGTTCCGTATAAATCACAGAAAGAATTATGTTTCTAATTTTTCGCGAAATGATTTTCTGATCATTTTTCCGATAGTACTATGAAAAATAGGCTTTTATTTTCGGTCATCAGGATAGAACAGTCATTTTATTTTCGCTAATTGTGGAGATATTAACGCCGAATTTTCTTTCAGTCGATAAAGCGGGGCTTTCAATAATTTTTCACCAATAAAACCATATAAATAATTCCGCGGACGCCGAAATAACAGCGTAACGGGCTTAAATTGATAGATAATAGAAACATCTCGGAATATCAATAAGAGTCGCGCAGCTATGTCATCTTTCTTCACAATAAGATGAAAAGATGGAACATTTTCAAAATAAGTTGAAAAAGTCAACATTTCTTATAAAAACCTTGATTTTTTTCTTCAATAAAATGATTTTTCCGCGAACAAGTCTGCCCTTTAAAGGTTTGGATATGTGCTCCACATTTGGAGAAAGATAATCTGATATGAAAACATCCGCTATTTTAATACACTGAGAGACATTTTTGCACATTTTTCAAATCGAACACACCCTTTTGACTTTGCATTTTATATGTGTTCTTATTTCGGCGTCCGCGACTGTTCTCAATAGTGTTATGTTCCAATAATAATGGACCAGGTTATGCTCTCCATACCGGATTTTACGAATTAGTCTTTTTTTAACTGAACTCGCATGTAAAAGCAACGTTTTCGCGGGAATGAACGTGTTCATGGAAATTGAGGTTTTAGGTTGCATAAGTTGCTTTTAAAAACCACTAAAATTTCGCACAGTGTATTAAAATAGCGGTTGTTTTCATATCAGATTATCTTCCTCCAAATGTGGAGCATATTTCCAAAACTTTAAACGGCAGACTTATTCGCGGAAAAATCATTTTTTGAACAAAACATCAAGGTTTTTATAAGAAATTTTGACGTTTTTCATACTTATTTTGAAAATGTTCCATGCTATTAGCATCCGCAGCACTCGAACGTATCCGTCGAAGTTGTCTGTGTCATATTCTATCTTATTGTGAAGAAATATGACATAACTGCGGGACTCTTATTGATATTCCGAGATGTTTCAATTATCTATCAATTTAAACCCGTTTACGCTGTTATTTCGCCGTCCGCGGAATCATTTATATGGTTTTATTGGTGAAAAATAATTAGAAAGCCCCGCTTTATCGACTGAAAGAAAATTCGGCGTTAATATCTCCACAATTCGCGAAAATAAAACGACTGTTCTATCCTGATGACCGAAAATAAATACCTATTTTTCATAGTACTATCGGAAAAATGATCAGAAAATAATTCCGCGAAAAGCTAGATACATAATTTTTTCGGTGTTTGATACGGAACACCATTGGCTTTAAATCCCTACAAGATTAAAAACGTAGATTTATTCGCTTCGGGATAATTAAGCTAACATTAACAGACATTTAGGTGTTCTATTCTACTGACGTGGAGTGTATGTGTATATAAAAATCTTAAAAATTTAATAAAATGTAGACTTTTTAAAAGTGAAGAAGTATATCATCAAATCCCTTAAGAACCTGCAAACTTATAAAGGACATACCCCCATTATTACAAGTCTTCTTTTGTTATATTTTGGATTTACCGAACAGATTTAGAGCGTTCCGCTCAACTTAAAGTTAAAAGTGATGATTGAATTTCAATTGATTGAATTTCAAGGAGGAGCTTCTTGGCATTAACTTTCAATGTAAACATTATATTTTGAATGCCTCCAAATTGGTTTAGTTTGCGTTTTCGAATCCATCAGATAGTAAAAGAACAATATAATAATGGCCCATAGCATATTAAAACTCTATTAGAAAGTTCAATATCTATGTACGTTCGTGTATGAATTGATTACTATTAAATTCGACTTTTGTTTGACTGTTGGTTTGTTGTTGTAGCAACGCAAATGTGTTTGTTGGTGTATATTTTTCAATTATCTGGTGCTGGTTTCTCTTTGTACAAATTCAAAAATGCTGCAACCAAGACTTATTGTTCATTATGAATCAGGAGACAGGTACAACGTATCTTGCGATCCCAGTACACATACATATATGACTGTAAATTCCTGTCCAATACAAATTGAACTCGTGTTTGCCTTGGTAGCTAGCATTCTTCTGCTGCGATGGATGGAGATGTTCTCCGAGTACGACAGTCACACTATTCCTTTGAACTGCCTGTGCAACGGCATCAGCGTAAATGACTGCTTTATAAGAACTCAAGAGAGTGTCTTTGTCAGCCCTCCAAGTACTGCCGCTCAGCGACTTGGGGACCTTCTTCTGATTTTATCGCAAATAACGCTGGCTGGCACGGACGACATAAACAAACTATCGAACGTTACACCCAACATATTGTACTAGGTTGTACTAGGTTATTATTTGAATTAGGATACCATCGACCACAAAGTTCACCGGGGTTAATTTCATCATCCCAGCTGTTAACTGTGTGGGAGTAGATTTAGAAGCGGATATTTCCATATTCCTCATATTGATGACCTATCTATATACCTATCACGACGATAGTACCCAACGTTCAATTCGTCTGGAAAGTGTGGAATTTCAGAATGATAGATTTATTCAGTTATTGAGATATCACTCCCCTTGGGTAACTCCCTAAGGTTGTTCGACTTTTTATTTATGACGTTCCTTAAACGACTGGTTGCCACACATATACATAGTTGATTATTCAACCTTCCACACACGGCTGGAGGGAAGTTCTCTCGAACAGCTTGGGTTGGTAAACAGTGTCACAGGTCTACGGCAGGTCAATAGCCACGGTGACTATTAGGTCGTACGACCTGTTCTTGTTCAATCCTCCACTGATTTGTGTGAATATGGACCGTAATACTTTGTGGTACTGTGCATTTTCCGGAATCCAAGCTGATGTTGGTCAACTGGGAAGCAGCTTCGCCTTTTCTAAAGTAAAAATAATTGTTTTTTGAAGTTGAGGGTGTAGTGATGCGTATTATTAAACGATATATGGTTCAATGTGAACCTGTGGTATTTTAAGTAGATCAGCTGATTAACAGCTGTTGTTTTAAGGATTGTTTTTGTTATGATAAATTCAGCTGAAAAGCAGATTGCACTGGCAACCAGTTGTGTCTGCAAACTATAAAAACCCAAAGAGCCAAGTGGAGTTTTTAAGCGCCGGCACCCACGTAGGCAGCTCTTTTTTTCTAATTCCCGGACACGCATTTATATGCCTCCATACAACAACAACAGGTTGCTGGTCAACCTTACAATGCGGAGAAATAGTATCTCTAGAGACTTCACTGCAGATGACGGGATGAAAATCGGCTTTTACGATTCGCCACTGATATTGGTGTTATTGTAACATCATATGATATGTTTATAATACCTTTTTTCTGTGCAATCTGACTCTAGGTCTATCTCTAGTTCTAGGAATGGGACTGCTTCTATAACAAAGCTACCAGTTGAATAGATTGGACACTGCTCGTTTTCAACTGCACCGTGAAGTTGAGGCAAAAATATTCTAAATTGTCGTGACAGCTGGCGCTCCTCAGCTGCGATCATGTTACTTAACGTTGGACCTCGCTTTCTAGATCATGAAGATACATCCCGACATCCCTTCAACACATATTCATCACTGCAGACATCCTTGCCTTTCTAGATAATGAAGATACCTCCTGATATCCTTCCATGACATATTCGCCACTGCAGGCATCCTGGCTACAATAGTGTTACCACTCTGTTAATATTTCAGGCTTCTCGTACAATATGGATAGCTAGCGATAAATTGAGGACACTTGTCAAACACTCAATTCCGGGTGGACCTAGCGCTCTGAATGATTTCGCGTATCGAACGGCGAAGCATGATCCTCTTCGCGCACCTCTTGATGTAGCAACGAAAATATGTTCCTTCGTGTATTATTTTAGTTCATCATCATGTTCTGGTTCCTCTGTATCTAGACTCGAAAATTTATGTGTTTATGGACGCGCACATCTTCGTATCTGTTACTACCTTTCCATCATTATTCTTTCCTTCATCTAAGTCTGGTAGAAATTCCACGATGTGCAAAGTATGGACCAAATCGGCTACTCCCTTCAAAACTTACTCTTCCACTCCTCTTATTGTTTTTTTCACATCCATAGCCAAATACTCTGGCTGTCGACTGAACACCCTGAAATACCTTCAGAAGTTACCATTTCTTCCTTGATTCACAAGGGTCTTTACAACATTGTTAAACAAATCAAACAAATTGACACAACACATGACAGGTGTTATCTCCACCCATTCTCCTCCTTTCATTCACATCATTAACAATTGATCGATCCATTACCACTCCCATTAATAATGTGAAATTCCATTTAGAATTCTTTTGGTTCATTTTTGCAAAGCTCAAAAATGCAATAATTTCTATCAATTTCGCACATTTTGTATGGTCATCATTAGGCTAAATCTCAGCTCTTCCATTCCAGATTATGTGGAGATCTTTGAGGTTTCTTATTAGCCATAATGCGTAGTGCCAAAGCTCATAGAGAAAAAAAAACAATTGCCCAGGAAAAACATTTTCACAAATAAAATTGTGAGAAGATATTAACAGGAATAATGACGCCATGTATGAACGACGACCATTGTTGCATTGAAACGCTGTGTTCAGACCACTGTCAGCCAACAATTTTATGACAAAAATTCCTTGGAGAGGAGCGACAACAACTGCGCTGGGCCAGCACATCATCGGCAGTGGCAAAAACTGCCAACAATTGCAACATGTAACAGACATTAACAACAACAACATTGGCAATTTCAATGGTCCAACTGCAGTTCACCTAAAAAATGGTCTAAAAACGCACAAAACAAAGAAAACAGAAATGAAACAAACCATATTTGGCCATAGAAGAAGAATTCCATTTCCAACCAAATGGTCTGTAGCCCACGGAAAGAAAAGAGTTGATGGTCATTATTTCTTGTTAACATCCACAACCGTGATTGCCTCCACATGGCGCTACATTACGTGTGGGGGTTTCATAAGAAAAATATGACAATGCAAGCGCCACAAATGCAATTGGAATCACAATCCCAATCCCGCTGACGATGGTGTTCCAAATGTTGGCGTTAGACAGATTTTTTTCTAATAGACGTTGACTCTATTTCGATAGCCAGCCAGGCAGCCAGGCTGTGCGTACAAATCAAGCTAACTGCATTTAGTTAATTTTTTTGTTCTGGCCTCTTCCACTTATATGGTCAAGAATTCTAAATCATGAAGTTTCAGTGTAGCGTCTTGTTTGTTGTTTTTTTTAGTTTTTATTTTATTTATGTCTGGAAAATTCTAACAAATGTGTTGGGTTGTAAGTTCTTCCTTGAATTAGAGAAAATTAAAAAGAAAGTAGTTTTAGTTCCTTAGCAAGAAGAAGAAGAAGACAAAAAAGCTGAGTTAACAAACAAAACAAAAAACATTGTACCACAACATCCCATACGGGACAAGGGAGACTTCTCTCATATCAATGAGTGCACCCCGATTCATATTTAGCTCAATGATATGGGACCTACTGTTTATCGCCGAGTCCGAACGGCGTGTCCTAAGACACCACTTATAGAGAAGTTTTTCAAGGCTGAAATACTCAGGAAATGTCGCCAACATTACTGAGGGGTATTTTGCCACCGTTGAAAAATGTTTGGTGTTGTCTGGCCGGGGAATCGAACCACCGACCTTCTGCGACCACCGACCAACAAACGTGGATTTTTAAAGAATATTTTTTCAACGACCCTTAGACCAACAAACGTGGATTTTTAAAGAATATTTTTTCAACGACCCTTGGACCAACAAGCGTGGATTTTTAAAGAATATTTTTTCAACGACCCTTGGACCAACAAGCGTGGATTTTTAAAGAATATTTTTTCAACGACCCTTGGACCAACAAGCGTGGATTTTTAAAGAATATTTTTTCAACGACCCTTGGACCAACAAGCGTGGATTTTTAAAGAATATTTTTTCAACGACCCTTGGACCAACAAGCGTGGATTTTTAAAGAATATTTTTTCAACGACCCTTGGACCAACAAGCGTGGATTTTTAAAGAATATTTTTTCAACGACCCTTGGACCAACAAGCGTGGATTTTTAAAGAATATTTTTTCAACGACCCTTGGACCAACAAGCGTGGATTTTTAAAGAATATTTTTTCAACGACCCTTGGACCAACAAGCGTGGATTTTTAAAGAATATTTTTTCAACGACCCTTGGACCAACAAGCGTGGATTTTTAAAGAATATTTTTTCAACGACCCTTGGACCAACAAGCGTGGATTTTTAAAGAATATTTTTTCAACGACCCTTGGACCAACAAGCGTGGATTTTTAAAGAATATTTTTTCAACGACCCTTGGACCAACAAGCGTGGATTTTTAAAGAATATTTTTTCAACGACCCTTGGACCAACAAGCGTGGATTTTTAAAGAATATTTTTTCAACGACCCTTGGACCAACAAGCGTGGATTTTTAAAGAATATTTTTTCAACGACCCTTGGACCAACAAGCGTGGATTTTTAAAGAATATTTTTTCAACGACCCTTGGACCAACAAGCGTGGATTTTTAAAGAATATTTTTTCAACGACCCTTGGACCAACAAGCGTGGATTTTTAAAGAATATTTTTTCAACGACCCTTGGACCAACAAGCGTGGATTTTTAAAGAATATTTTTTCAACGACCCTTGGACCAACAAGCGTGGATTTTTAAAGAATATTTTTTCAACGACCCTTGGACCAACAAGCGTGGATTTTTAAAGAATATTTTTTCAACGACCCTTGGACCAACAAGCGTGGATTTTTAAAGAATATTTTTTCAACGACCCTTGGACCAACAAGCGTGGATTTTTAAAGAATATTTTTTCAACGACCCTTGGACCAACAAGCGTGGATTTTTAAAGAATATTTTTTCAACGACCCTTGGACCAACAAGCGTGGATTTTTAAAGAATATTTTTTCAACGACCCTTGGACCAACAAGCGTGGATTTTTAAAGAATATTTTTTCAACGACCCTTGGACCAACAAGCGTGGATTTTTAAAGAATATTTTTTCAACGACCCTTGGACCAACAAGCGTGGATTTTTAAAGAATATTTTTTCAACGACCCTTGGACCAACAAGCGTGGATTTTTAAAGAATATTTTTTCAACGACCCTTGGACCAACAAGCGTGGATTTTTAAAGAATATTTTTTCAACGACCCTTGGACCAACAAGCGTGGATTTTTAAAGAATATTTTTTCAACGACCCTTGGACCAACAAGCGTGGATTTTTAAAGAATATTTTTTCAACGACCCTTGGACCAACAAGCGTGGATTTTTAAAGAATATTTTTTCAACGACCCTTGGACCAACAAGCGTGGATTTTTAAAGAATATTTTTTCAACGACCCTTGGACCAACAAGCGTGGATTTTTAAAGAATATTTTTTCAACGACCCTTGGACCAACAAGCGTGGATTTTTAAAGAATATTTTTTCAACGACCCTTGGACCAACAAGCGTGGATTTTTAAAGAATATTTTTTCAACGACCCTTGGACCAACAAGCGTGGATTTTTAAAGAATATTTTTTCAACGACCCTTGGACCAACAAGCGTGGATTTTTAAAGAATATTTTTTCAACGACCCTTGGACCAACAAGCGTGGATTTTTAAAGAATATTTTTTCAACGACCCTTGGACCAACAAGCGTGGATTTTTAAAGAATATTTTTTCAACGACCCTTGGACCAACAAGCGTGGATTTTTAAAGAATATTTTTTCAACGACCCTTGGACCAACAAGCGTGGATTTTTAAAGAATATTTTTTCAACGACCCTTGGACCAACAAGCGTGGATTTTTAAAGAATATTTTTTCAACGACCCTTGGACCAACAAGCGTGGATTTTTAAAGAATATTTTTTCAACGACCCTTGGACCAACAAGCGTGGATTTTTAAAGAATATTTTTTCAACGACCCTTGGACCAACAAGCGTGGATTTTTAAAGAATATTTTTTCAACGACCCTTGGACCAACAAGCGTGGATTTTTAAAGAATATTTTTTCAACGACCCTTGGACCAACAAGCGTGGATTTTTAAAGAATATTTTTTCAACGACCCTTGGACCAACAAGCGTGGATTTTTAAAGAATATTTTTTCAACGACCCTTGGACCAACAAGCGTGGATTTTTAAAGAATATTTTTTCAACGACCCTTGGACCAACAAGCGTGGATTTTTAAAGAATATTTTTTCAACGACCCTTGGACCAACAAGCGTGGATTTTTAAAGAATATTTTTTCAACGACCCTTGGACCAACAAACCTGGATTTTTAAAGAATATTTTTTCAACGACCCTTGGACCAACAAGCGTGGATTTTTTAAAGAATATTTTTCAACGACCCTTGGACCAACAAACGTGGATTTTTTTAAAATATTTTTCAACGACCCTTGGACCAACAAACGTGGATTTTTAAAGAATATTTTTTCAACGACCAACAAGAGTGGATTTTTAAAGAATATTTTTTCAACGACCAACAAGCGTGGATTTTTAAAGAATATTTTTTCAACGACCAACAAGCGTGGATTTTTAAAGAATATTTTTCAACGACCAACAAGCGTGGATTTTTAAAGAATATTTTTTCAACGACCAACAAACGTGGATTTTTAAAGAATATTTTTTCAACGACCAACAAGCTTGGATTTTTAAAGAATATTTTTTCAACGACCCTTAGACCAACAAACGTGGATTTTTAAAGAATATTTTTTCAACGACCAACAAGCTTGGATATTTAAAGAATTTTTTTGAACGACCCTTAGACCAACAAACCTGGATTTTTAAAGAATATTTTTCAACGACCCTTGGACCAACAAGCGTGGATTTTTAAAGAATATTTTTCAACGACCCTTGGACCAACAAGCGTGGATTTTTAAAGAATATTTTTCAACGACCCTTGGACCAACAAGCGTGGATTTTTAAAGAATATTTTTCAACGACCCTTGGACCAACAAGCGTGGATTTTTAAAGAATATTTTTCAACGACCCTTGGACCAACAAGCGTGGATTTTTAAAGAATATTTTTCAACGACCCTTGGACCAACAAGCGTGGATTTTTAAAGAATATTTTTCAACGACCCTTGGACCAACAAGCGTGGATTTTTAAAGAATATTTTTCAACGACCCTTGGACCAACAAGCGTGGATTTTTAAAGAATATTTTTCAACGACCCTTGGACCAACAAGCGTGGATTTTTAAAGAATATTTTTCAACGACCCTTGGACCAACAAGCGTGGATTTTTAAAGAATATTTTTCAACGACCCTTGGACCAACAAGCGTGGATTTTTAAAGAATATTTTTCAACGACCCTTGGACCAACAAGCGTGGATTTTTAAAGAATATTTTTCAACGACCCTTGGACCAACAAGCGTGGATTTTTAAAGAATATTTTTCAACGACCCTTGGACCAACAAGCGTGGATTTTTAAAGAATATTTTTCAACGACCCTTGGACCAACAAGCGTGGATTTTTAAAGAATATTTTTCAACGACCCTTGGACCAACAAGCGTGGATTTTTAAAGAATATTTTTCAACGACCCTTGGACCAACAAGCGTGGATTTTTAAAGAATATTTTTCAACGACCCTTGGACCAACAAGCGTGGATTTTTAAAGAATATTTTTCAACGACCCTTGGACCAACAAGCGTGGATTTTTAAAGAATATTTTTCAACGACCCTTGGACCAACAAGCGTGGATTTTTAAAGAATATTTTTCAACGACCCTTGGACCAACAAGCGTGGATTTTTAAAGAATATTTTTCAACGACCCTTGGACCAACAAGCGTGGATTTTTAAAGAATATTTTACAACGACCCTTGGACCAACAAGCGTGGATTTTTAAAGAATATTTTTCAACGACCCTTGGACCAACAAGCGTGGATTTTTAAAGAATATTTTTTCAACGACCCTTGGACCAACAAGCGTGGATTTTTAAAGAATATTTTTCAACGACCCTTGGACCAACAAGCGTGGATTTTTAAAGAATATTTTTCAACGACCCTTGGACCAACAAGCGTGGATTTTTAAAGAATATTTTTCAACGACCCTTGGACCAACAAGCGTGGATTTTTAAAGAATATTTTTCAACGACCCTTGGACCAACAAGCGTGGATTTTTAAAGAATATTTTTCAACGACCCTTGGACCAACAAGCGTGGATTTTTAAAGAATATTTTTCAACGACCCTTGGACCAACAAGCGTGGATTTTTAAAGAATATTTTTCAACGACCCTTGGACCAACAAGCGTGGATTTTTAAAGAATATTTTTCAACGACCCTTGGACCAACAAGCGTGGATTTTTAAAGAATATTTTTCAACGACCCTTGGACCAACAAGCGTGGATTTTTAAAGAATATTTTTCAACGACCCTTGGACCAACAAGCGTGGATTTTTAAAGAATATTTTTCAACGACCCTTGGACCAACAAGCGTGGATTTTTAAAGAATATTTTTCAACGACCCTTGGACCAACAAGCGTGGATTTTTAAAGAATATTTTTCAACGACCCTTGGACCAACAAGCGTGGATTTTTAAAGAATATTTTTCAACGACCCTTGGACCAACAAGCGTGGATTTTTAAAGAATATTTTTCAACGACCCTTGGACCAACAAGCGTGGATTTTTAAAGAATATTTTTCAACGACCCTTGGACCAACAAGCGTGGATTTTTAAAGAATATTTTTCAACGACCCTTGGACCAACAAGCGTGGATTTTTAAAGAATATTTTTCAACGACCCTTGGACCAACAAGCGTGGATTTTTAAAGAATATTTTTCAACGACCCTTGGACCAACAAGCGTGGATTTTTAAAGAATATTTTTCAACGACCCTTGGACCAACAAGCGTGGATTTTTAAAGAATATTTTTCAACGACCCTTGGACCAACAAGCGTGGATTTTTAAAGAATATTTTTCAACGACCCTTGGACCAACAAGCGTGGATTTTTAAAGAATATTTTTCAACGACCCTTGGACCAACAAGCGTGGATTTTTAAAGAATATTTTTCAACGACCCTTGGACCAACAAGCGTGGATTTTTAAAGAATATTTTTCAACGACCCTTGGACCAACAAGCGTGGATTTTTAAAGAATATTTTTCAACGACCCTTGGACCAACAAGCGTGGATTTTTAAAGAATATTTTTCAACGACCCTTGGACCAACAAGCGTGGATTTTTAAAGAATATTTTTCAACGACCCTTGGACCAACAAGCGTGGATTTTTAAAGAATATTTTTCAACGACCCTTGGACCAACAAGCGTGGATTTTTAAAGAATATTTTTCAACGACCCTTGGACCAACAAGCGTGGATTTTTAAAGAATATTTTTCAACGACCCTTGGACCAACAAGCGTGGATTTTTAAAGAATATTTTTCAACGACCCTTGGACCAACAAGCGTGGATTTTTAAAGAATATTTTTCAACGACCCTTGGACCAACAAGCGTGGATTTTTAAAGAATATTTTTCAACGACCCTTGGACCAACAAGCGTGGATTTTTAAAGAATATTTTTCAACGACCCTTGGACCAACAAGCGTGGATTTTTAAAGAATATTTTTCAACGACCCTTGGACCAACAAGCGTGGATTTTTAAAGAATATTTTTCAACGACCCTTGGACCAACAAGCGTGGATTTTTAAAGAATATTTTTCAACGACCCTTGGACCAACAAGCGTGGATTTTTAAAGAATATTTTTCAACGACCCTTGGACCAACAAGCGTGGATTTTTAAAGAATATTTTTCAACGACCCTTGGACCAACAAGCGTGGATTTTTAAAGAATATTTTTCAACGACCCTTGGACCAACAAGCGTGGATTTTTAAAGAATATTTTTCAACGACCCTTGGACCAACAAGCGTGGATTTTTAAAGAATATTTTTCAACGACCCTTGGACCAACAAGCGTGGATTTTTAAAGAATATTTTTCAACGACCCTTGGACCAACAAGCGTGGATTTTTAAAGAATATTTTTCAACGACCCTTGGACCAACAAGCGTGGATTTTTAAAGAATATTTTTCAACGACCCTTGGACCAACAAGCGTGGATTTTTAAAGAATATTTTTCAACGACCCTTGGACCAACAAGCGTGGATTTTTAAAGAATATTTTTCAACGACCCTTGGACCAACAAGCGTGGATTTTTAAAGAATATTTTTCAACGACCCTTGGACCAACAAGCGTGGATTTTTAAAGAATATTTTTCAACGACCCTTGGACCAACAAGCGTGGATTTTTAAAGAATATTTTTCAACGACCCTTGGACCAACAAGCGTGGATTTTTAAAGAATATTTTTCAACGACCCTTGGACCAACAAGCGTGGATTTTTAAAGAATATTTTTCAACGACCCTTGGACCAACAAGCGTGGATTTTTAAAGAATATTTTTCAACGACCCTTGGACCAACAAGCGTGGATTTTTAAAGAATATTTTTCAACGACCCTTGGACCAACAAGCGTGGATTTTTAAAGAATATTTTTCAACGACCCTTGGACCAACAAGCGTGGATTTTTAAAGAATATTTTTCAACGACCCTTGGACCAACAAGCGTGGATTTTTAAAGAATATTTTTCAACGACCCTTGGACCAACAAGCGTGGATTTTTAAAGAATATTTTTCAACGACCCTTGGACCAACAAGCGTGGATTTTTAAAGAATATTTTTCAACGACCCTTGGACCAACAAGCGTGGATTTTTAAAGAATATTTTTCAACGACCCTTGGACCAACAAGCGTGGATTTTTAAAGAATATTTTTCAACGACCCTTGGACCAACAAGCGTGGATTTTTAAAGAATATTTTTCAACGACCCTTGGACCAACAAGCGTGGATTTTTAAAGAATATTTTTCAACGACCCTTGGACCAACAAGCGTGGATTTTTAAAGAATATTTTTCAACGACCCTTGGACCAACAAGCGTGGATTTTAAAGAATATTTTTCAACGACCCTTGGACCAACAAGCGTGGATTTTTAAAGAATATTTTTCAACGACCCTTGGACCAACAAGCGTGGATTTTTAAAGAATATTTTTCAACGACCCTTGGACCAACAAGCGTGGATTTTTAAAGAATATTTTTCAACGACCCTTGGACCAACAAGCGTGGATTTTTAAAGAATATTTTTCAACGACCCTTGGACCAACAAGCGTGGATTTTTAAAGAATATTTTTCAACGACCCTTGGACCAACAAGCGTGGATTTTTAAAGAATATTTTTCAACGACCCTTGGACCAACAAGCGTGGATTTTTAAAGAATATTTTTCAACGACCCTTGGACCAACAAGCGTGGATTTTTAAAGAATATTTTTCAACGACCCTTGGACCAACAAGCGTGGATTTTTAAAGAATATTTTTCAACGACCCTTGGACCAACAAGCGTGGATTTTTAAAGAATATTTTTCAACGACCCTTGGACCAACAAGCGTGGATTTTTAAAGAATATTTTTCAACGACCCTTGGACCAACAAGCGTGGATTTTTAAAGAATATTTTTCAACGACCCTTGGACCAACAAGCGTGGATTTTTAAAGAATATTTTTCAACGACCCTTGGACCAACAAGCGTGGATTTTTAAAGAATATTTTTCAACGACCCTTGGACCAACAAGCGTGGATTTTTAAAGAATATTTTTCAACGACCCTTGGACCAACAAGCGTGGATTTTTAAAGAATATTTTTCAACGACCCTTGGACCAACAAGCGTGGATTTTTAAAGAATATTTTTCAACGACCCTTGGACCAACAAGCGTGGATTTTTAAAGAATATTTTTCAACGACCCTTGGACCAACAAGCGTGGATTTTTAAAGAATATTTTTCAACGACCCTTGGACCAACAAGCGTGGATTTTTAAAGAATATTTTTCAACGACCCTTGGACCAACAAGCGTGGATTTTTAAAGAATATTTTTCAACGACCCTTGGACCAACAAGCGTGGATTTTTAAAGAATATTTTTCAACGACCCTTGGACCAACAAGCGTGGATTTTTAAAGAATATTTTTCAACGACCCTTGGACCAACAAGCGTGGATTTTTAAAGAATATTTTTCAACGACCCTTGGACCAACAAGCGTGGATTTTTAAAGAATATTTTTCAACGACCCTTGGACCAACAAGCGTGGATTTTAAAGAATATTTTTCAACGACCCTTGGACCAACAAGCGTGGATTTTTAAAGAATATTTTTCAACGACCCTTGGACCAACAAGCGTGGATTTTTAAAGAATATTTTTCAACGACCCTTGGACCAACAAGCGTGGATTTTTAAAGAATATTTTTCAACGACCCTTGGACCAACAAGCGTGGATTTTTAAAGAATATTTTTCAACGACCCTTGGACCAACAAGCGTGGATTTTTAAAGAATATTTTTCAACGACCCTTGGACCAACAAGCGTGGATTTTTAAAGAATATTTTTCAACGACCCTTGGACCAACAAGCGTGGATTTTTAAAGAATATTTTTCAACGACCCTTGGACCAACAAGCGTGGATTTTTAAAGAATATTTTTCAACGACCTTGGACCAACAAGCGTGGATTTTTAAAGAATATTTTTCAACGACCCTTGGACCAACAAGCGTGGATTTTTAAAGAATATTTTTCAACGACCCTTGGACCAACAAGCGTGGATTTTTAAAGAATATTTTTCAACGACCCTTGGACCAACAAGCGTGGATTTTTAAAGAATATTTTTCAACGACCCTTGGACCAACAAGCGTGGATTTTTAAAGAATATTTTTCAACGACCCTTGGACCAACAAGCGTGGATTTTTAAAGAATATTTTTCAACGACCCTTGGACCAACAAGCGTGGATTTTTAAAGAATATTTTTCAACGACCCTTGGACCAACAAGCGTGGATTTTTAAAGAATATTTTTCAACGACCCTTGGACCAACAAGCGTGGATTTTTAAAGAATATTTTTCAACGACCCTTGGACCAACAAGCGTGGATTTTTAAAGAATATTTTTCAACGACCCTTGGACCAACAAGCGTGGATTTTTAAAGAATATTTTTCAACGACCCTTGGACCAACAAGCGTGGATTTTTAAAGAATATTTTTCAACGACCCTTGGACCAACAAGCGTGGATTTTTAAAGAATATTTTTCAACGACCCTTGGACCAACAAGCGTGGATTTTTAAAGAATATTTTTCAACGACCCTTGGACCAACAAGCGTGGATTTTTAAAGAATATTTTTCAACGACCCTTGGACCAACAAGCGTGGATTTTTAAAGAATATTTTTCAACGACCCTTGGACCAACAAGCGTGGATTTTTAAAGAATATTTTTCAACGACCCTTGGACCAACAAGCGTGGATTTTTAAAGAATATTTTTCAACGACCCTTGGACCAACAAGCGTGGATTTTTAAAGAATATTTTTCAACGACCCTTGGACCAACAAGCGTGGATTTTTAAAGAATATTTTTCAACGACCCTTGACCAACAAGCGTGGATTTTTAAAGAATATTTTTCAACGACCCTTGGACCAACAAGCGTGGATTTTTAAAGAATATTTTTCAACGACCCTTGGACCAACAAGCGTGGATTTTTAAAGAATATTTTTCAACGACCCTTGGACCAACAAGCGTGGATTTTTAAAGAATATTTTTCAACGACCCTTGGACCAACAAGCGTGGATTTTTAAAGAATATTTTTCAACGACCCTTGGACCAACAAGCGTGGATTTTTAAAGAATATTTTTCAACGACCCTTGGACCAACAAGCGTGGATTTTTAAAGAATATTTTTCAACGACCCTTGGACCAACAAGCGTGGATTTTTAAAGAATATTTTTCAACGACCCTTGGACCAACAAGCGTGGATTTTTAAAGAATATTTTTCAACGACCCTTGGACCAACAAGCGTGGATTTTTAAAGAATATTTTTCAACGACCCTTGGACCAACAAGCGTGGATTTTTAAAGAATATTTTTCAACGACCCTTGGACCAACAAGCGTGGATTTTTAAAGAATATTTTTCAACGACCCTTGGACCAACAAGCGTGGATTTTTAAAGAATATTTTTCAACGACCCTTGGACCAACAAGCGTGGATTTTTAAAGAATATTTTTCAACGACCCTTGGACCAACAAGCGTGGATTTTTAAAGAATATTTTTCAACGACCCTTGGACCAACAAGCGTGGATTTTTAAAGAATATTTTTCAACGACCCTTGGACCAACAAGCGTGGATTTTTAAAGAATATTTTTCAACGACCCTTGGACCAACAAGCGTGGATTTTTAAAGAATATTTTTCAACGACCCTTGGACCAACAAGCGTGGATTTTTAAAGAATATTTTTCAACGACCCTTGGACCAACAAGCGTGGATTTTTAAAGAATATTTTTCAACGACCCTTGGACCAACAAGCGTGGATTTTTAAAGAATATTTTTCAACGACCCTTGGACCAACAAGCGTGGATTTTTAAAGAATATTTTTCAACGACCCTTGGACCAACAAGCGTGGATTTTTAAAGAATATTTTTCAACGACCCTTGGACCAACAAGCGTGGATTTTTAAAGAATATTTTTCAACGACCCTTGGACCAACAAGCGTGGATTTTTAAAGAATATTTTTCAACGACCCTTGGACCAACAAGCGTGGATTTTTAAAGAATATTTTTCAACGACCCTTGGACCAACAAGCGTGGATTTTTAAAGAATATTTTTCAACGACCCTTGGACCAACAAGCGTGGATTTTTAAAGAATATTTTTCAACGACCCTTGGACCAACAAGCGTGGATTTTTAAAGAATATTTTTCAACGACCCTTGGACCAACAAGCGTGGATTTTTAAAGAATATTTTTCAACGACCCTTGGACCAACAAGCGTGGATTTTTAAAGAATATTTTTCAACGACCCTTGGACCAACAAGCGTGGATTTTTAAAGAATATTTTTCAACGACCCTTGGACCAACAAGCGTGGATTTTTAAAGAATATTTTTCAACGACCCTTGGACCAACAAGCGTGGATTTTAAAGAATATTTTTCAACGACCCTTGGACCAACAAGCGTGGATTTTTAAAGAATATTTTTCAACGACCCTTGGACCAACAAGCGTGGATTTTTAAAGAATATTTTTCAAACGACCCTTGGACCAACAAGCGTGGATTTTTAAAGAATATTTTTCAACGACCCTTGGACCAACAAGCGTGGATTTTTAAAGAATATTTTTCAACGACCCTTGGACCAACAAGCGTGGATTTTTAAAGAATATTTTTCAACGACCCTTGGACCAACAAGCGTGGATTTTTAAAGAATATTTTTCAACGACCCTTGGACCAACAAGCGTGGATTTTTAAAGAATATTTTTCAACGACCCTTGGACCAACAAGCGTGGATTTTTAAAGAATATTTTTCAACGACCCTTGGACCAACAAGCGTGGATTTTTAAAGAATATTTTTCAACGACCCTTGGACCAACAAGCGTGGATTTTTAAAGAATATTTTTCAACGACCCTTGGACCAACAAGCGTGGATTTTTAAAGAATATTTTTCAACGACCCTTGGACCAACAAGCGTGGATTTTTAAAGAATATTTTCAACGACCCTTGACCAACAAGCGTGGATTTTTAAAGAATATTTTTCAACGACCCTTGGACCAACAAGCGTGGATTTTTTTTAAAGAATATTTTTCAACGACCCTTGGACCAACAAGCGTGGATTTTTAAAGAATATTTTTCAACGACCCTTGGACCAACAAGCGTGGATTTTTAAAGAATATTTTTCAACGACCCTTGGACCAACAAGCGTGGATTTTTAAAGAATATTTTTCAACGACCCTTGGACCAACAAGCGTGGATTTTTAAAGAATATTTTTCAACGACCCTTGGACCAACAAGCGTGGATTTTTAAAGAATATTTTTCAACGACCCTTGGACCAACAAAGCGTGGATTTTTAAAGAATATTTTTCAACGACCCTTGGACCAACAAGCGTGGATTTTTAAAGAATATTTTTCAACGACCCTTGGACCAACAAGCGTGGATTTTTAAAGAATATTTTTCAACGACCCTTGGACCAACAAGCGTGGATTTTTAAAGAATATTTTTCAACGACCCTTGGACCAACAAGCGTGGATTTTTAAAGAATATTTTTCAACGACCCTTGGACCAACAAGCGTGGATTTTTAAAGAATATTTTTCAACGACCCTTGGACCAACAAGCGTGGATTTTTAAAGAATATTTTTCAACGACCCTTGGACCAACAAGCGTGGATTTTTAAAGAATATTTTTCAACGACCCTTGGACCAACAAGCGTGGATTTTTAAAGAATATTTTTCAACGTTCAACGACCCTTGGACCAACAAGCGTGGATTTTTAAAGAATATTTTTCAACGACCCTTGGACCAACAAGCGTGGATTTTTAAAGAATATTTTTCAACGACCCTTGGACCAACAAGCGTGGATTTTTAAAGAATATTTTTCAACGACCCTTGGACCAACAAGCGTGGATTTTTAAAGAATATTTTTCAACGACCCTTGGACCAACAAGCGTGGATTTTTAAAGAATATTTTTCAACGACCCTTGGACCAACAAGCGTGGATTTTTAAAGAATATTTTTCAACGACCCTTGGACCAACAAGCGTGGATTTTTAAAGAATATTTTTCAACGACCCTTGGACCAACAAGCGTGGATTTTTAAAGAATATTTTTCAACGACCCTTGGACCAACAAGCGTGGATTTTTAAAGAATATTTTTCAACGACCCTTGGACCAACAAGCGTGGATTTTTAAAGAATATTTTTCAACGACCCTTGGACCAACAAGCGTGGATTTTTAAAGAATATTTTTCAACGACCCTTGGACCAACAAGCGTGGATTTTTAAAGAATATTTTTCAACGACCCTTGGACCAACAAGCGTGGATTTTTAAAGAATATTTTTCAACGACCCTTGGACCAACAAGCGTGGATTTTTAAAGAATATTTTTCAACGACCCTTGGACCAACAAGCGTGGATTTTTAAAGAATATTTTTCAACGACCCTTGGACCAACAAGCGTGGATTTTTAAAGAATATTTTTCAACGACCCTTGGACCCAAGCGTGGATTTTTAAGAATTTTTCAACGACTTTTTTAGATTTTCAAACTTGACCAACAAGCGTGGATTTTTAAAGAATATTTTTCAACGACCCTTGGACCAACAAGCGTGGATTTTTAAAGAATATTTTTCAACGACCCTTGGACCAACAAGCGTGGATTTTTTAAAGAATATTTTTCAACGACCCTTGGACCAACAAGCGTGGATTTTTAAAGAATATTTTTCAACGACCCTTGGACCAACAAGCGTGGATTTTTAAAGAATATTTTTCAACGACCCTTGGACCAACAAGCGTGGATTTTTAAAGAATATTTTTCAACGACCCTTGGACCAACAAGCGTGGATTTTTAAAGAATATTTTTCAACGACCCTTGGACCAACAAGCGTGGATTTTTAAAGATATTTTTCAACGACCCTTGGACCAACAAGCGTGGATTTTTAAAGAATATTTTTCAACGACCCTTGGACCAACAAGCGTGGATTTTTAAAGAATATTTTTCAACGACCCGTGGACCAACAAGCGTGGATTTTAAAGAATATTTTTCAACGACCCTTGGACCAACAAGCGTGGATTTTTAAAGAATATTTTTCAACGACCCTTGGACCAACAAGCGTGGATTTTTAAAGAATATTTTTCAACGACCCTTGGACCAACAAGCGTGGATTTTTAAAGAATATTTTTCAACGACCCTTGGACCAACAAGCGTGGATTTTTAAAGAATATTTTTCAACGACCCTTGGACCAACAAGCGTGGATTTTTAAAGAATATTTTTCAACGACCCTTGGACCAACAAGCGTGGATTTTTAAAGAATATTTTTCAACGACCCTTGGACCAACAAGCGTGGATTTTTAAAGAATATTTTTCAACGACCCTTGGACCAACAAGCGTGGATTTTTAAAGAATATTTTTCAACGACCCTTGGACCAACAAGCGTGGATTTTTAAAGAATATTTTTCAACGACCCTTGGACCAACAAGCGTGGATTTTTAAAGAATATTTTTCAACGACCCTTGGACCAACAAGCGTGGATTTTTAAAGAATATTTTTCAACGACCCTTGGACCAACAAGCGTGGATTTTTAAAGAATATTTTCAACGACCCTTGGACCAACAAGCGTGATTTTTAAAGAATATTTTTCAACGACCTTGGACCAACAAGCGTGGATTTTTAAAGAATATTTTTCAACGACCCTTGGACCAACAAGCGTGGATTTTTAAAGAATATTTTCAACGACCCTTGGACCAACAAGCGTGGATTTTTAAAGAATATTTTTCAACGACCCTTGGACCAACAAGCGTGGATTTTTAAAGAATATTTTTCAACGACCCTTGGACCAACAAGCGTGGATTTTTTAAAGAATATTTTTCAACGACCCTTGGACCAAC